>NC_142750.1:14680918-14905918 GCF_051943395.1 Hippocampus bargibanti
TTTAATCGATTGCAAACATGCATGCTTGCCTCTTCAGAACTATTTGAATCATATTCATAACTGGATGTGTAACAAGAAAGCATATTCTCCGAATCTGAAGCCATTGTTTTGATTCTCAAGCGATGCAAGACGTCTTGGCGTGATGTCACAAACTGGGGGCGGGACTTTCTGAAAATGCCCAATTCGCAGCTCAAATTTTTGCAGATTTTGGGCACTTGAAGACATTTTTATTGGTGTTTTGCATTTGAATAAAAATATCATACTGCGTGTTTTGGGTATTTTATATGCTATAAAACGTTTTTCTGATGTCAGTTAAGAAACAAAAAAGTGACGTCGGTTGTCCTTTAAATGTCTTCAACTATTTAGTTTGTAAATACTTTCAAATCTTGTGTTTCTAATTATGTGAAGTGCATTGAGTTCTGTGGCGTATGAAATGCGCCGCACAGAAAAACAAAATACAAAAACTGTCTCGGCTCTTCTGCTGCTCTATAAAAAGACAACGGGCTTGGATTCCCGTACGGCGCCACAAAAAGGGACAGAGTCTAAAAGAATCAGCTCCTCCATTGCACCGCCCAGCCCGACCACAGTGAGGACAGTCTAATTGCAAGCCACTAATTCACGATAGAGAGCTCCCTCTTCCATACAGAACGGCGATGACATGATTAGTTTTTTCCTGCCGTGTCGATTCTGTGAATAGGGATGGTGACGGCAAACCGCGGAGGCAGCTCATGGTTGTTGTTCTCGTTCTGCGCCTTGAATCAAGCACATGAGCGACCCCGGCGGATGCCTGATCGGCAATTGCTCGCATCACGCAAGCAGATGAGCTGCGTGCATGTGTGATCTTACATACTCATCACTCCCATGCATTATTTTTTTATCTTCACCTGTATGCTTATGTGCTATAACTTGGTTGAATTTTAACAAAAGGACGTCAACAGGGCGGTCCGGTAGTCGAGTGGTTAGCACGCCGGCTTTACAGTACAGTGGTTGCCGGTTCGCTTCCTGTGCTGAGTTTGCATGTTCTCCCCGGGCCCATGTGGGCTTTCTCTGGGTCCTCCGGTTTCCTCACACATGCCAAAAACATGCATGGCAGGGAGATTGAACACTCCAAATTGTCCCTAGCTGTGAGTGAGAGTCTTTGTGTGGCCTGTGATTGGCTGGCAACCAATTCAGGGTGTCCCCTGCCTCATGCCCAAAGACAACTGGGATAGGCTCCAGCACCCATTCGCAAACCATAATGAGGAATAAACGGTACGGAAAATGGACTGATGGAGGATGTCAATGTTCACTCTTATTTTTACAGTGATAGATGAGATAAAACCAGAGCTTTTTGTTTCAAAACATAAACGCGACATTTACAAAACACGTGCAGGAGGCCCAACAAGTCATGTTACGGGGCTGCAAAATTGTCTGCAAAATAGATATCGATGAAAAGGTTTCTTCAGCCGTCATCTGTACTTCTTTCGAGGAAGTACAGATGACGGCTGAAGAAACCTTTTCATCGATGGACCACTCCTGTACGACTGAGCTTACACAGCCACTGGCAACAGATAGCATGGTCGTGATGTCATCTTGCTTTTCACGCTTTTTTGTTCTCTCATGAGCCTTGCTTTTTTATTGTTTTTGTGTTTGATTTTGTTACTTTGTATTGTTGTGCATCATGTGGAACGGATCCGGATTGTTTTTCAGCATTTTTGGCCACGACATTCATCAGAATCAGAATCAGAATCGTCTTTATTGCCAAGTATGTAGAACACACATGGAATTTGCTTCCGGTCAAACACATTGCACTAGTATCATCATCAAAAAACTGCTAAGTGGCACTATACACTTCCATTTGGGCTACTGTTGAAGAGTTCAAAGAGTTAATGGCTTGGGGGAAGAAGCTGTTTAAATGTCTGCTGGATTTGGTGCGCATGGATCTGTAGCGCCTGCCGGAGGGGAGTAGCTGGAAAAGGTGGTGGGCAGGGTGCGGAGGGTCCAGTATGATTTTCCGCGCCCTTGTTCGGATTCTTGCAGTGTGCAAGTCCTCGAGAGTGGGGAGGGCGGTGCCAATGATTTTTTTCCGCCGTCCTAACCGTCCGTTGAAGTCGGATTTTGTCCGTTTTTGTGGCGGCCCCGAACCAACCGGTGATGGAAGAACATAGGATGGATTTGATGACAGCCGCGTCGAACTGTTGCAGCACCTCCTGTGGCAGGCCATGCTTCTTTAGCAGCCTCAGGAAGTACATTCTCTGTTGGGCCTTTTTCAGGATAGAGTTGGTGTTGACCTCCCACTTCATGTCCTGGGAGACTGTGATTCCCAGGAACTTGAAGGTCTCAACGGTTGACACGAGGCAGCTGGATAGTGTGAGGGATAGCTTCGGTGATCAATGTTTCCTGAAGTCCACGATCATCTACACTGTCTTGAGCATGTTCAGCTCCAGGTTGTGACGGCTGCACCAGAGCTCCAGCTGCTCCACTTGTTGTCGGTATGCAGACTCGTCGCCGTCTTTGATGAGACCGATGACCGTGGTGTTGTCTGCGAACTTTATGAATTTGACAGCTGGGTGCGTTGAGGTGCAGTCGTTCGTGTAGCAAGAGAAGAGCAATGGAGAGAGGACGCATCTCTGCGGGGCTCCAGTGCTTGTGGTTCGTGTTGAGGATGATATTTTTCCCAGTCGGACCTGTTGTGTCCGTCCTGTGAGGAAGCTGAGGATCCACTGGCAGATAGTAGGGGACACACCAAGCTGGAGAAGTTTGGGGCTGAGGAGTTCTGGGATGATGGTATTGAACGCAGAGTAGTCCACAAACAGGATCCTTGCGTAGTTTCCTGTGTTGTTGAGGTGGTCGAGCATGTGGTGCAGTCCGATGTTGACTGCATCCTCAAGGAGGAGACTGCTGTTAGACTGTCACGGTTTGCAAGGTGGTGATGGCAGATGTGGACCCCAAAAAGCAGGCAGGAGTGTGCAGGAGGTTGTGTTTGACAAATTGTATTAAAATAAAGTCAACATGAACAAAATCTAAAATGTTAAAATCATTTGAACAGAAACATACAAAGTATCAAAAGAAAACCAAGAGTGAAAGTCCGCCAAGGTTAAACAAAGACATGCACAGCATACAATGCATACAACAATGACCCGACAGCGATTGGTCGTGCCGGGAGTCCTTTTGATTATCACTGATTGGGAACGACCAGCACCTGCGAGGCAGCAGGCAGGGATGACAGCGCGACCTGTTGGTCACCAATCCGAACGTGGCTGTCCGCCACTGATCGGGACGAGCAGCACCTGTGCAGGTGCAGGCGGGGCCGACGGCGCCGCCCGTTGGTCGCCAACCAGATCATGACATAGACAGTATGCGGCGGGATGGATGCATGGCTTGAGGAGCCCGCGATCAGAAGAAAGGAGCATCAGCACAGGGCAGCGATGCGTATGTGGAACTGTCGCGGCTTAGAATTGAAGCGGATTTACCTGGGACAGGATATGTGAGACAATCTCTTTTCGTCAACGGCTGCGACAGCTTTGTGTTTGCTTTCAACATTTAGCTTGTAGCAGGTGTGCACATGCCACCATGACATCTCTGATCCACTGGTGAAAAGAATGCTTTGATCCTCTCCTCTTTCATCTAGAACGGCTTCAGACAACAAAGAGGGTGCAGAAAGTGCTTCAGATTAAATGACTGTCTTTTGCATTATGTCACATTATTTATTTATTTGTTTTTGGTGTAACATTTAAGTCCAGTTTAAATTGAATTTTATTGAAATTGTTATTTAAAATAATTTTTGCAGTGACTGCAGAATTTTTACAAAACATGTTCGCTCCCCTTTGTGTTATTTTTAATTTTTCAAGCTTATGATGCATTGTTGCTATTATATTATAATCCTGAATATTTAGGTCCACATTTCGATTGAAGGTTTTTGAACATAAATAAAAGCCTACTTTAGCCTTTATTATTGGATTGGATTTGCCTTTATTAGTCTCGCAGTGGAGAAATTTATATTTCACAGCAGCAAAGTGATGAAAGGAAAGGAAGAAGTAGAAAAACAAAATACATGAGCTACTGGAAAGGCAGCCACTCTCGCGGCAAGTCAAAAGAACCCCCCAAAAAAACTAAATAACAAATAATAACATGACAAAAACAAAGACAATATTATTATTAATATTAAATTCATCATTAAACTTTTTCAATTAACAAAACATCATATTGCAGTAAAATTAAGATTAATAATTGGATTGGATTTGCCTTTATTAGTCTCACATACGGTGCGTGTTTTCTCAACAGATGAATGTTTAAATTAGTTGTGATGAAGTCATTGTGACAAGTTATTCCAAAACGGCAGGTGTTTATTTTAATTGCTACTGCTTCCCACGACGACGATGTCTCTGGAATCATTCAATGTCAGTCACAATAACGTTATCGAGATGCGACACGCCTCCGAGGCAAAACACAGATGACGGATGAAGAAACCTTTTCATCGATGGACCACTCCTGTACGACTGAGCTTACACAGCCGCTGGCAACAGATAGCATGGTCGTGATGTCATCTTGCTTTTCACACTTTTTTGTTCTCTCATGAGCCTTGCTTTTTTATTGTTTTTGTGTTTGCTTTTGTTACTTTGTATTGTTGTGCATCATGTGGAACGGATCCGGATTGTTTTTCAGCATTTTTGGCCACAACATTCATCAGAATCAGAATCGTCTTTATTGCCAAGTATGTAGAAGACACATGGAATTTGCTTCCGGTCGAACACATTGCACTAGTATCATCATCAAAAAATTGCAAAGAGGCACTATACACTTCCATTTGGGCTACTGTTGAAGAGTTCAAAGAATTAATGGCTTGGGGGAAGAAGCTGTTTAAATGTCTGCTGGATTTGGTGCGCATGGATCGGTAGCGCCTGCCTGAGGGGAGTAGCTGGAAAAGAAGGTGGGCAGGGTGCGGAGGGTCCAGTAGGATGTTCCGCGCCCTAATTCTTGCAGTGTGCAAGTCCTCGAGAGTGGGTAGGGCGGTGCCAATGATTTTTTTCCGCCGTCCTAACTGTCCGTTGAAGTCGGATTTTGTCCATTTTTGTGGCGGCCCCGAACCAAACGGTGATGGAAGAACATAGGATGGATTTGATGACAGCCGCGTCGAACTGTTGCAGCACCTCCTGTGGCAGGCCATGCTTCTTTAGCAGCCTCAGGAAGTACATTCTCTTTTGGGCCTTTTTCAGGATAGAGTTGGTGTTGACCTCCCACTTCATGTCCTGGGAGACTGTGATTCCCAGGAACTTGAAGGTCTCAACGGTTGACACAAGGCAGTTGGATAGTGTGAGGGGTAGCTGTGGGGATCAATGTTTCCTGAAGTCCACGATCATCTCTACTGTCTTGAGCGTGTTCAGCTCCAGGTTGTGACGGCTGCACCAGAGCTCCAGCTGCTCCACTTGTTGTCGGTATGCAGACTCGTCGCCGTCTTTGATGAGACCGATGACCGTGGTGTCGTCTGCGAACTTTATGAATTTGACAGCTGGGTGCGTTGAGGTGCAGTCGTTCGTGTAGCAAGAGAAGAGCAATGGAGAGAGGACGCATCTCTGCGGGGCTCCAGTGCTCGTGGTTCGTGTTGAGGATGATATTTTTCCCAGTCGGACCTGTTGTGTCCGTCCTGTGAGGATGCTGAGGATCCACTGGCAGATAGTAGGGGACACACCAAGCTGGAGAAGTTTGGGGCTGAGGAGTTCTGGGCTGATGGTATTGAACGCAGAGTAGTCCACAAACAGGATCCTTGCGTAGGTTCCTGTGTTGTCGAGGTGGTCGAGCATGTGGTGCAGTCCGATGTTGACTGTATCCTCAAGGAGGAGACTGCTGTTAGACTGTCACGGTTTGCAAGGTGGTGATGGCAGATGTGGACCCCAAAAAGCAGGCAGGAGGGTGCAGGAGGTTGTGTTTGACAAATTGTATTAAAATAAAGTCAACATGAACAAAATCTAAAATGTTAAAATCATTTGAACAGAAACATACAAAGTATCAAAAGAAAACCAAGAGTGAAAGTCCGCCAAGGTTAAACAAAGACATGCACAGCATACAATGCATACAACAATGACCCGACAGCGATTGGTCGTGCCGGGAGTCCTTTTGATTATCACTGATTGGGAACGACCAGCACCTGCGAGGCAGCAGGCAGGGATGACAGCGCGACCTGTTGGTCACCAATCCGAACGTGGCTGTCCGCCACTGATCGGGACGACCAGCACCTGTGCAGGTAAAGGCGGGGCCGACGGCGCCGCCCGTTGGTCGCCAACCAGATCATGACATAGACAGTATGCGGCGGGATTGATGCATGGCTTGAGGAGCCCGCGATCAGAAGAAAGGAGCATCAGCACAGGGCAGCGATGCGTATGTGGAACTGTCGCGGCTTAGAATTGAAGCGGATTTACCTGGGACAGGATATGTGAGACAATCTCTTTTCGTCAACAGCTGGGACAGCTTTGTGTTTGCTTTCAACATTTAGCTTGTAGCAGGTGTGCACATTCCACCATGACATCTCTGATCCACTGGTGAAAAGAATGCTTTGATCCTCTCCTCTTTCATCTAGAACGGCTTCAGACAACAAAGAGGGTGCAGAAAGTGCTTCAGATTAAATGACTGTCTTTTGCATTATGTCACATTATTTATTTATTTATTTATTTGTTTTTGGTGTAACATTTAAGTCCAGTTTAAATTGAATTTTATTGAAATTGTTATTTAAAATAATTTTTGCAGTGACTGCAGAATTTTTACAAAACATGTTCGCTCCCCTTTGTGTTATTTTTAATTTTTCAAGCTTATGATGCATTGTTGCTATTATATTATAATCCTGAATATTTAGGTCCACATTTCGATTGAAGGTTTTTGAACATAAATAAAAGCCTACTTTAGCCTTTATTATTGGATTGGATATGCCTTTATTAGTCTCGCAGTGGAGAAATTTATATTTCACAGCAGCAAAGTGATGAAAGGAAAGGAAGAAGTAGAAAAACAAAATACATGAGCTACTGGAAAGGCAGCCACTCTCGCGGCAAGTCAAAAGAACCCCCCAAAAAAACTAAATAACAAATAATAACATGACAAAAACAAAGACAATATTATTATTAATATTAAATTCATCATTAAACTTTTTCAATTAACAAAACATCATATTGCAGTAAAATTAAGATTAATAATTGGATTGGATTTGCCTTTATTAGTCTCACATACGGTGCGTGTTTTCTCAACAGATGAATGTTTAAATTAGTTGTGATGAAGTCATTGTGACAAGTTATTCCAAAACGGCAGGTGTTTATTTTAATTGCTACTGCTTCCCACGACGACGATGTCTCTGGAATCATTCAATGTCAGTCACAATAACGTTATCGAGATGCGACACGCCTCCGAGGCAAAACACTTGTCGTTGTCATAAACGCGGATTCTTCCTTCGTCCAGTGATGTGACGCGATAACCAAACAGAAGTACGAGTGTCATTTGGGCTCATCGTCGTGTCAGTCAGCTAACGCCGAAGGTGGGGAGGTGAGGACAGGTGGAGAGCGCCAACAGCTTGTCAGCGCATTCTCCTGAGGACGTCAAACATCCTCTGTTGTTTTTTCCATACGCTTTGTTCCTTTTCAATTTTGTTCGAATCCATTTCTGCGCTAAACGCCCCATGTTCTGCTCTGATTCGCTGTGCTCATTAAACCCAAAGCTGAGTGTAATTTGTACTCGCACCTGCCGGTCACTGAGCTAACCGACGCACGGCCGCCTGGCGGAGCCCACAAAATGGTTACACGGGTGATGATTGTAAAAAGATGCCCATTCACGGTAAGATCAGAGCATTGTCATCAAATGGTGAGTATAGTTTTGCTTTTTGGATTGTTGCTGTGCCGATGACCATTTTGTGTTTGGGAGCCTTTTACTGAGCGAGTTGCTTGTTCTGTAGCCACGAGGGGACATCAATCTTCTTGTGCCGGTCCCAAGCCCGGATAAATACAAAGGGTTGTGTCAGGAAGGGCATCCGACGTAAAAGCGTGGCCAAAATAAACATGCGGATCAAACCTCTGAAGATGGAGGACACTGATTCGCTGTGTTGAAGGGAAAAGCTGAAAGGAAAAGAAGATTTTTGGTTGTTGTTTTGACTTCAAGCTGGCGCTGCGACAGTGGCTGCCCTTTTTTTTTTACTTTGTAATGTCATGAGAGGCTAGCTCTCAGCGGGACAGGACAAGGAGCGCAATGGGCGACAGGTTTGAATGTGAACAAAGGTTTTAATAAAGGGTTTCAGGGGGAATTCACAAGCAACAAAGGCAAGAATAGTCTCTCTTCCAATACTTAAATCATAATAAAGTGAATCATAAAAGGTGAAACTGAAGACAGAGTTCTTTCCATGTGTTTCTAGGCCTCACCCCTCTTGATGTCCTTCTCAGGTAGCCTAGCCACCTTTAGCAAGGGTCCAAATCCAGTGTTCTGTCGTATGGTCCCAACTGGCGCTGAGGTCCATGCAGCAATCAGTTTCTCCACAGAGCACAGCAACGGCGCTTGTCTCGCCCGGCCTCCACACTCAGAGGCCCTTTGCCTTAAAAGCCTTGCTTGCCAATCAAGCCGTGATCAGCCACAAGTGTGGGGTTTGAATTGCTGCCTTCCACCAGATGGGGCCAAAACTCTCTCTGGGTGAAGCCATCTTCGGGGAATGCATTTGCCCTCCAGGACCCAGCCTCTCGTGACATCACAACTTCTACTCCATTTGTTTTTCCACTTCTTCCTTTCCTTTCGTCTTCCTTTCATAACGTTGCTGCTGTGAAATGTCAGATTCTCCACTACGAGACTAGTCAAGGCTAATCCAATCCAATCCTATTCAAACAGTGTGCAAAAAGTGTTTAAGATTGAATGACTGTGTATTTGTGTTGTCATATTACTGTGTTATTTAGTTTTGTTGTTGTTTTTAATTTAAGAAGGCACCATGAGAGTGGATGCCTTTCCAGCAGCTCTTATATTTTGTTTTTCTATTTCTTTTCTTCCTTTCCTCTTCCTTCTATAACTTTGCCGCTGTGAAATCCAAGTTTCACCACTGCGAGACTATTAAAGGCTAATCCAATCCAATTCTAGGTGGACATTCAACACATCAAAATTCTTGATGACGACAACCCTGGCACTGATTTTGCCTCCTTTTCGCAACGATCCTTATAAGGCTTTTAAAGCACACGTATGCATAACTCCAACATCCTTCTACCTCGCATCTGTAATTGCATGGTCAGTCTTGAGATTCCCGTTTTGGTTTTATGGAGCACATTTGAACACTTTTAATAAGCTCCGCCTACCCCGCACCCCCAGCCCCATCACTGAAACGCTTTATGCCTCACTCAAGCTATGTAGCAGGATAGAAACGAGGATGGCAATGGTGAAATTAATCGTCTGAGAGTACAACTTTGAAGTTCCGGAAACAGGATAAGAAATCAGCCAGCATAAAGGCGGATGTGTAAGCGCTGAGCTATTCGTTCTGGTGCCTGGGTGGTTCTGAATCCGCGGGGAGAGCCCGTTTTAGGTCCCCGTGCGATCACACCAGAATGGATGAGGCGGGAGTCCACTCGCGGGCGGAACAAACGGGCCCATGTGTTCACTTGCACGTCTGAGCGCCAGATGCGAGAAAACGAGGCTGTCCGCTACCTTTTTCACAACACCTCCCACAGAGACACGAGGCGGGAATGTAGTCAGGAATTCACACGCATGCCAGATATACACCATTTGTGCGCATACTGTACACACGCACATGCACTCACATCCCGACTTGCTTTTTAACAAGCAGGAATGCCTGTGCACGTTCAACACATCCAAGCAGCCTCACTGCGTCCGCCGATTGGCCCGCCTCCTCGGGCTTCGCACGCAACAGGTGTCCGCCTGATCTATTCCAGGTCTACCGGTAAAAATGGTGAACAGACCGCAGTGCCTCACGTCTTTATTCAGAGTGCTTGACAGTCATTTGGTATTTTTCTCTTATGATTCTACACATTATTTGACAGTGGTCCCATTCCCCTGTGACGATCGACCCAATTTGGAATCTTTGAAGCATCGTTCAGTAAAAGGTCAGTCGCAAACGATCCGGGAGGTCGGGAGGTCGGGAGATCAGGAGGCCGTTCAGCGGTAATCGGCAGCTCTGAGGGAGCACCACCCTAGAGTACCACAGTTTCGGCAACAGTATTTCCCATGTTTTTTTCACACAGCTTGGGCCACGGCCTTTCATCACGCAAAATACGCCGTGGCCCAAATGGAAGAAGACAGCACACCATTTTTCAAGTTATTCACAACACCGAATTTCAAAGGTGTGATGGGAAAAGATGATGAAATGTTAATGTGAGGAGAAAAAAAACATCCATCCATTTTTTTTCATGAGTCAGTTGGAAAAGTAGACTAAAAAAAGTGTTGCCATCCTACAATTAATTATGAACCCATGTTTGTTTTCAGAATAGTGTAGTAACAACATATATTTTTTTTAAACCACAACTCGAGCCAAAGGAGACGATGTGATGTTTTTCCAGGCACCTTCAATAATCCAGTTGATTGGCCTTCAGTCGTGCTACATCTGAATCAATTAGCGGCAAAGGTGGTGTGACACGTCCACTAGAGGATGTCCTTGGCCAGGAAAGAACTTGTGACTTGAAGGAACTTAAGAAATACGGTCAAAGCCGTTCAAATTTTTACTATGAACTTGTGGATTCCGGATAACCTCATAAAATGGCAATATTATTATTATTATTGCAATTTTTGCTAGCTTCGGAGCAGAGCTTAATGATGTCCATCTATTCTTGAAAAGTCCATCTTGAAAATAACCGCTTTGCAATCAACACAACAATATATTTGCCAATGCAACTCGGTACAGATAAGGTGTGCTATCTCGAGCCAGTATGCTCGAGTTATGTTATGATTGGCTAGTGACAAGCCATTCATGCGACTGGCAGATCAGTTTGTGCCAACGTTTCCAGCGCCTTCCAGCAGATCTTGGCTCGCCAACTCAAACTTTGATTGGTTAAAGCAACAGTGTCATCAACACTTTTATTATATCCCAGGCCCGGCCGGGCAGAACTGATTGGGAAGGCGGACAGTTAGATTTCGGAGCCTGGTAACAAATGTTGGCTGAAATATGATTGATTAAATCCTTAATTACGAAAACACATACCTGGAGGCAGTGAAACAGGGGAAAAGCAATGGAAGGAAGCTGTAAGAGAATTGGGAATTATTTCATAAGAATGCATGGACAAAATAAAATTCACATTAATCTGTGATTCAGATTAGGCCAGCAGAGAAGGCCTTGTAGGCCCCGATGGCCCATCACTGCCCTAATCCAATCTCCAAATTGATGTGTTTGTGGCCGACACTGGTTAAAATCATCCTCCTGTCTTTGTCTCACCGACGCGATCGATCATAACTTCAATGGGAAGCCTTTGAAGGCCTGAACGTTTTGATGTTTGATAGGAAGAATTGTGAGACTCAATGAGCCAACTGGATCCTCATCACCCACTAGGACTTGATATTTTGCTGATATTCCCGTCTCATTTCATCTCAAACTTCCAAACCCGAAGCAGTTAGTGGGTCAATGAAGCGCTAACACACATTAAAGGATGCCTTCACCACTCCAGAATTGATTCTTGAAATACGGCTTTAAAATTTACCAAGATTCTCAGAGTTGTAGACGCACCGACAGCGGCATGAATACTTTTATTTGCTTTTTCTTATTTTCCCTGAACACTAAATCTCAACATAGGTCAGCGCTTTGTTTTCGGACAACGTCTGTCTCGCACTCGACCCAAAACTGCCTGCGAGCTTCCCAGAGCTCCATGGACGAGTGTCGGGGGCTGGGGGCTTGCAAAGAGGCGGGTGGCGGTGGGGAAGGAAAAATGGCAATAGAAAAAGTGATTGTGAAATGTGGGAGCGAGAAGTGTTTGGCACCATTCTTCTTGTTTGCTCAGTCAACTCACAAGCTTCTGTGTGTGTGTGCGTGTGCGTGTGCGTGTGCGTGTGTGTGTGTGTGTGTGTTTTCTGCTAAGGGAAATGCCCACATTGTTGGGCCGGGAGACCGTGGTTACAGGCCAGCCTCGCGCCCAGCCAGCCACGGTGCGACAAACAAGATGAAGGTCAGCTAATATGGCAGTTAATTCCACTTCCTGGTCCCCATGACACCCGGGCTTGGGTTTATTTGAAGATCCCAGACCCCAAAGTCACTCTGGTGTTTGTTTTTTTTTGTCCGTGAGCATTTCAGATATGAATGTATTCCAATGAGGGTGGAAGAAAGGCGGAGGGGTGGGAGGAGGGCCAGGCATTTAGGAGAAAAATTCCATGGCCCTTTTTTCCTTTTCCCATCTTTTGTCATTGATTTAGGAGGGGGGGGGGAAATCATCATATGAACTCGCGGATATTTCCAGACACTTTGAATTTTAGTCATTGTTGTGCAAGAGGGAGTCACAACGCATTTTGCAACGATACTGAAGCAGATTTTTCAGGTGTCTGTGCTTTTTTTTTCCGTTCACGGTTTACCTTTTTTCTCGCCACATTTTCAAAGATCACCACGGCTTATTTTGAAGTTAAAAAAAGGCTCATTATTCTGGGGGGTAAAAGATTTTAAACTGGGCTCAGAATGGCTTTTGACTGACTGCTTGACATCCATCCATCTCGGGGGGCTTGTAAGGAAATTTAATGATCATCTTTGATGTTGTCCGTCCCAAGAATGATTTGTGGAAAATCTGCTGTGTTTTATGCCAACCGCCCGCCACCTTCTGACATTCAAGAAATAACTGCCTAATCTGAAAAACACGCATGGTATTTTTTTTCCTCACTCAGTTATTCTAATTAGCGAGAGAGTTTTTTTTCTTTCGGGAGTCTGTTTGTAGCATTACCAAAGTAAATGGAACAAGTCTCTTGGACCGCCAACATTTTTTCCATCTTAACTCCTTCACTGCCATTCCCAAATTTATTCGGGAATTGCAAATATGACGTCGAGCGCCATTCCCGAATTAGTTTTTTCTTGCTGGGCTGGCCACCTTCAGCTCTTGTTAAAGTGCTATACTAAAAAATATACATTATATGTATGATAATAATAATAATAATACATTTCATTTATAAGCGCCTTTCAAAACTGTCAATGATACTTTACAGTCACATGATATTTTTCCTGCGGGTGAGCAGTGGCAGCCACACGCGCCAGCGTTCACTCAACCCGAAAGTAACATAAAGTAAAAAAACCAAAAATATAATAACGAATACAACATTATTACAGTATTAAGACAACATATACTGTAGGTACAAATACAAATTAAACATGTAAAAAAAAGTACAAAAATGCAAAATACGTATGTACATATGTACAAAAATAATGCCTGATAACGGCCAGAAGAGGTTGATTGTATTTTGGATAGCAGGCCTAATTTCATGCTCAGAGAACGCCAGATCCATAAAACTTGGGAATTAACTCTTTTTTTTTTCACATAAAAGAACAAAGTCTAAGGTTTCTTACGCTGCATTGAACGTTTATGTAGTCCTAAAACTCAATATTGTGTGGGTCCAGGAATTTGAATGACTGACAAAAACCCTGACACATTTTTGCACGTCAGGCATTGAATGACATCATCAGCACCTATACTATGAAAGTTTAAAAAAAAAAAACATTTCATGAGATTCATGACGTTATCAACAATGGACTTGAACAAGTGTGATTGCTTGCATTGTCTACATCACGGGTGTCAAAGACAAGGCCCGAGGGCCAAATCTGGCCTGCCACATCATTTCATTCGGCCCGCGAAAGCAAATAAAGCAGGTCAAGTTCCATGATGCTCGCTAAAGTCCAAAACAAAATGTCCAATTGTCTCATTCAAACCACAATGGCAGTCATTATTTTTCCTTCAAATGAGAAAAGTCATGAATTTGGCGTGCGCTCTATATGTAATATGTGGAGGGTCTTGAACATTTCTAATGGCTTAGCCAAATTCATAACGGCCCTCGAGAGGAAACCGTAGCTACAATGTGGCCTCGAGCAAAAAATGAGTTTGACACCTTTGGTCGACATCCTGATTCTATAGGGTGTCTTCAAAGGAGTACCTTTGATTTATTTTACACTCTGTTTATACAGAATGACAGCTAAGAATGTTACAACGTTGCCTAAAATAACATCTGCAGTGCGCATCAAGTTTGTTTATGACGAGCCTTCACGACGACGACGACGACGACGAAGGCTTTCCGATGGAAGCCTGACACCATTCGCCTTTTGCAGTTCCACCACCGTGGTTGGCCATATTTGATGAAAGATCGGTTCCAACTAATAAACAACCCGGACCCCGAGGAATGTTTACTTTACTTGACAAAAGAGAAAATGTCAAATAGCATTCCATGTTGCGTCGTGCACAGGTTGGAACTAGGCAGAGAGATACCGGGAGGCCACGCTACGATGAGATCCGTTCAGACCGGTCCCAACGCGATTGTGTGTGAGGAAAAAGAACTATTTTATGAGCCTCTTGTCTCACCGTGCAATTTAAGTGAGCGCCAGAGAATGCACATGGGAGGGTTAAAATATACGATACGAGATCCAAAAGCCAAGTGGCTTAATCCTGTATGGAAATGCTAATGAGACCAAACCTCTCTGTCTGTGTGCGCTCTCCTCTCCAAGATGGGACGGAGGCCTCTCTCGTCGAGTTTCTCCAGAATGCATGAGAAGAGCTTTTGTGCCGGCAATCTAGTAAGCCAGAAATACTGCTTTTGAACCATCTGCATTGAAAGACAGACGGAGAAATGGAGAGGAATGAATGAGGCGGGGGATGGGAGGACTCGAAAGGTGTGAGTGTCAAACGCACAGGGTGTGTTGCATTTGGCGATTGCGCCTATATGTACTATCTGGGTACCAAGTGCTTCCTCTTTAAAAGCCCAAAAGTGCTTCACTCTTCATTTCCCACTACCCGACGCTCGGTATCACACGACTGCAAAAGAGGGCTTGAGAAAAAGGGCGGAGATGTCCACATCAAAACGTACGGCGTCTTTTGGACAACTGCAATCACATTATCTCATTCTCTGCCATTCACAAATTTAGTCAGGAATTGAAAATATGACGTAGAGTGCCATTCCTGAATTACTTCGGGTTTTGTTTTGTCTTGCTTGGGTGCCGATAAAGCGCTGGCTTGACCTCTGGCAAATTTTTCCCTTCCGCAAGGGGCTAGCATTTCTCCCCTTTTTTACATGTGAGCCCGGTGTTCCAGCTTCTGCTGGTTTTAAAGCTCTATATAAAACAATATGTATGCATTACATTTTATTTTGGACAGTCGCCCTCATTTCAAATTCATATAACTCCAGACCCATATAATTTAGGAATTAGAAGAGAGTTTAAGGTTTCTTACGCTGCATTGAATGTTTATGTAGTCCTAAAACTTCATATTCTGCGGGTCCTGGCATTCGAGTGACAACGACAAAAACCCTGGCACTGGACTGGACACGTTCTTCCTCGTCTGGCAGTAAATGAGTGGACGTCGTAGCCATCAAGGTCGCTGTGTTGGAATCTAGCCTACTAACTTTGGGCTAGAGGGCCGAGGGACATTGTGAATATGGCACAGATATGGACAATTTGGAGTCTCTGCTTCATCAACCATGTATTTTTTTTAGGCCGGCACTTTGTGTAAATATAGTGCTCTCGGAATGCTATCAATTTGAGGAAGACATTTTTCTTTGTCACTCAGTTGATTTACTCACTTGGGCCAAATTGCTTCTATTCGACGATTATGTCCAGCAGAATGTTTAGCGTCTGAGCTCATGGTTGGAGATTTCAAAACAGATTTTAGAAATGAAAAGTATGAAATCCAAGTTGAACAAATGTGTTGAGGACCTTAAAGTTGACCATACGTCACTTGTGAGAGAAGTCCCTTTTCTTCACATTCTGCACAGCCTGATGTGCAGCGTGGCCCTGTGAGCGCAGATTAGACACGGCGGCGCTTAAAGCTGATGATGCAAATCAGACTCTGTGATCCTCTCGGGTGTTCCCTCTTTTCCCTCCCAAACAGCTAATCCATTTAAGTATATCGGGCCTCTCAACTCCACGTCTCAATAATTACTTGGCTCCCTCCCAGTGTGATAAAACGTTCACTAATTGCCATTTCAACATTGTTTATTCACACCAGGATGCCTTGGAAAATACAGTGAAATGACAATGTGCAGGACAATGTGAGAAGACCACTTGTGCAATTCCGAAAACACATTGTTCCAAAATGTTTACAAAAAAAAAAAAATGCTCTATGCTGGCAGTATATTATGATGCATAATTTGGTGTTGAGAAGAGAACATAAAATAGATATAGGGAGATATACAGTGATACCTCAGCTGACGAACTTAATTGGTTCCCAGAAAGTGTGTGTAAGGCGAAAAGTTCGTCTGCCAAACATTTATTTCCCATAAGAAACCCTTAAAAATTAGAATAATCTGCTCCCAGGTCCCCATAAAACATAATTTTCTATGAAATAAGCCTTAAAACAACAAAATATACCTTATTTAATGTATAATAAATGTGCTATTGTATTGTAATTAAAGAAATAAACTGTACTATATAATAAAGTTGTTTTATTTACCTTTGTGATGGTAGAACTTGCATGTTGCCTCTTGAAGATATCAAGTGAAGTTGCCATGTTGAGTGAAGTTGCCGTGCTTTCTCGGCGATAATACCCTCACTCACACTGTCCCCTGCCAGCTGCTTTTCATTAATCCAAATCAACAAACGTCTTTCAACCTCTTCTATTGCCTGAGACCGTTGCTTAGACAACACCCTTAGCGTAGCACCTACACGTAGCAATGGTCGACTAGTACTGGGACGCTATTGTGTCCTCTTTGGCTGAACACGAGCCTGTGGTGGGGTCTTTTTCTGTCCCATCATAGCAAAAGTATGGTTGATAACAAACCACTTATGCACTCAAGGAAAGGGGTGATGAAAACTAGTTTGCCAGCACCATGTTCCTGTTTGATCGTGTGGTTTGATGTTTTTCCGCCGAAAACTAGTCCGCCAGCCACCGTGGCGCTTCGTGTGGTTTGGTTCGTTTGCCGAAAACTAATTCTTATGCCAAGATTATATTCTCGCGAATGTAATGTTCCTTAGGCGAAAAGTCCATCAACTAAAGTGTTGGTAAACTGAGGTATCACTGTATATATTTCCTGACAGTTGTCAGCACAGAACACAAAGGGTAACAAAGCGTTTCCACCCGGGATAGCCTCATTGTGTAAAAACACGAGCAAAGTCAGTGGATTCGCCCCCCCCGCCCTCCCCCAAATAGTAGTCTCATCGTTAACAAAATGACACTTGTGAAATTCTGGCAGTTACAGCGTTTCACGTGGTCTGAATGGTAATCATAAAGAGATTGGCGCTTTACCTGAATTTGCTTGTCCGTCCTCCGATCTCCATCGCCATCGCCAACCTGGGTAGCCATGTTTGTATTTATCGACCCTCAATCACAGGCCGTCCGTCTTCTTCTCAAACATTTCCGTCGCATTGACACGCCCCCTTCTCACCACCACACGCCGACTCAGAAAAAAAGGCATCCGTGAATAACGGATGACCAAGGGATGGCTTTAATGAATACTCTGCAAACGCAGACCTATCAAGTAGTACTGTTTCTGTGTAATTTGTACAAGTGAGCACTGATTTTGAAATGCGGACGGCATACATTCAAACTCTGTACGTTTTCCATCCGTCTTTTTTTTCTCTCTCGTTTTGATTTTGTCCCCGTTACAGCAACGAGACAATGCACCAAATGGGTCTGTGGCCGTTTGATCTAGCGTGAGAATCTCGCGTCTCCGTCTTCTGGTCACGTGACTGCGCATGCCGCCATTTTTGACTCGCACTCGCCAAAGTTGAGACAAACTTAAAATATGGATGAATCAAGTCGTAAAAAAGAAAAACTGTTGCCCACAGACATCATCTACCAGAATAGAAAAAACAAACCGATGAATACGCTGGATAAACTCATTCTCTGCCATTCACAAATTTAGTCAGGAATTGAAAATATGACGTAGAGTGCCATTCCTGAATTACTTCGGGTTTTGTTTTGTCTTGCTTGGGTGCCGATAAAGCGCTGGCTTGACCTCTGGCAAATTTTTCCCTTCCGCAAGGGGCTAGCATTTCTCCCCTTTTTTACATGTGAGCCCGGTGTTCCAGCTTCTGCTGGTTTTAAAGCTCTATATAAAACAATATGTATGCATTACATTTTATTTTGGACAGTCGCCCTCATTTCAAATTCATATAACTCCAGACCCATATAATTTAGGAATTAGAAGAGAGTTTAAGGTTTCTTACGCTGCATTGAATGTTTATGTAGTCCTAAAACTTCATATTCTGCGGGTCCTGGCATTCGAGTGACAACGACAAAAACCCTGGCACTGGACTGGACACGTTCTTCCTCGTCTGGCAGTAAATGAGTGGACGTCGTAGCCATCAAGGTCGCTGTGTTGGAATCTAGCCTACTAACTTTGGGCTAGAGGGCCGAGGGACATTGTGAATATGGCACAGATATGGACAATTTGGAGTCTCTGCTTCATCAACCATGTATTTTTTTTAGGCCGGCACTTTGTGTAAATATAGTGCTCTCGGAATGCTATCAATTTGAGGAAGACATTTTTCTTTGTCACTCAGTTGATTTACTCACTTGGGCCAAATTGCTTCTATTTGACGATTATGTCCAGCAGAATGTTTAGCGTCTGAGCTCATGGTTGGAGATTTCAAAACAGATTTTAGAAATGAAAAGTATGAAATCCAAGTTGAACAAATGTGTTGAGGACCTTAAAGTTGACCATACGTCACTTGTGAGAGAAGTCCCTTTTCTTCACATTCTGCACAGCCTGATGTGCAGCGTGGCCCTGTGAGCGCAGATTAGACACGGCGGCGCTTAAAGCTGATGATGCAAATCAGACTCTGTGATCCTCTCGGGTGTTCCCTCTTTTCCCTCCCAAACAGCTAATCCACTTAAGTATATCGGGCCTCTCAACTCCACGTCTCAATAATTACTTGGCTCCCTCCCAGTGTGATAAAACGTTCACTAATTGCCATTTCAACATTGTTTATTCACACCAGGATGCCTTGGAAAATACAGTGAAATGACAATGTGCAGGACAATGTGAGAAGACCACTTGTGCAATTCCAAAAACACATTGTTCCAAAATGTTTACAAAAAAAAATGCTCTATGCTGGCAGTATATTATGATGCATAATTTGGTGTTGAGAAGAGAACATAAAATAGATATATACAGTGATACCTCAGCTGACGAACTTAATTGGTTCCCAGAAAGTGTGTGTAAGGCGAAAAGTTCGTCTGCCAAACATTTATTTCCCATAAGAAACCCTTAAAAATTAGAATAATCTGCTCCCAGGTCCCCATAAAACATAATTTTCTATGAAATAAGCCTTAAAACAACAAAATATACCTTATTTAATGTATAATAAATGTGCTATTGTATTGTAATTAAAGAAATAAACTGTACTATATAATAAAGTTGTTTTATTTACCTTTGTGATGGTAGAACTTGCATGTTGCCTCTTGAAGATATCAAGTGAAGTTGCCATGTTGAGTGAAGTTGCCGTGCTTTCTCGGCGATAATACCCTCACTCACACTGTCCCCTGCCAGCTGCTTTTCATTAATCCAAATCAACAAACGTCTTTCAACCTCTTCTATTGCCTGAGACCGTTGCTTAGACAACACCCTTAGCGTAGCACCTACACATAGCAATGGTCGACTAGTACTGGGACGCTATTGTGTCCTCTTTGGCTGAACACGAGCCTGTGGTGGGGTCTTTTTCTGTCCCATCATAGCAAAAGTATGGTTGATAACAAACCACTTATGCACTCAAGGAAAGGGGTGATGAAAACTAGTTTGCCAGCACCATGTTCCTGTTTGATCGTGTGTTTTGATGTTTTTCCGCCTAAAACTAGTCCGCCAGCCACCGTGGCGCTTCGTGTGGTTTGGTTCGTTTGCCGAAAACTAATTCTTATGCCAAGATTATATTCTCGCGAATGTAATGTTCCTTAGGCGAAAAGTCCATCAACTAAAGTGTTGGTAAACTGAGGTATCACTGTATATATTTCCTGACAGTTGTCAGCACAGAACACAAAGGGTAACAAAGCGTTTCCACCCGGGATAGCCTCATTGTGTAAAAACACGAGCAAAGTCAGTGGATTCGCCCCCCAAATAGTAGTCTCATCGTTAACAAAATGACACTTGTGAAATTCTGGCAGTTACAGCGTTTCACGTGGTGTGATTGGTAATCATAAAGAGATTGGCGCTTTACCTGAATTTGCTTGTCCGTCCTCCGATCTCCATCGCCATCGCCAACCTGGGTAGCCATGTTTGTATTTATCGACCCTCAATCACAGGCCGTCCGTCTTCTTCTCAAACATTTCCGTCGCATTGACACGCCCCCCTTCTTACCACCACACGCCGACTCAGAAAAAAAGGCATCCGTGAATAACGGATGACCGAGGGATGGCTTTAATGAATACTCTGCAAACGCAGACCTATCAAGTAGTACTGTTTCTGTGTAATTTGTACAAGTGAGCACTGATTTTGAAATGCGGACGTCATACATTCAAACTCTGTACGTTTTCCATCCGTCTTTTTTTTTCTCTCTCGTTTTGATTTTGTCCCCGTTACAGCAACGAGACAATGCACCAAATGGGTCTGTGGCCGTTTGATCTAGCGTGAGAATCTCGCGTCTCTGTCTTCTGGTCACGTGACTGCGCATGCCGCCATTTTTGACTCGCACTCGCCAAAGTTGAGACAAACTTAAAATATGGATGAATCAAGTCGTAAAAAAAGAAAAACTGTTGCCCACAGACATCATCTACCAGAATAGAAAAAACAAACCGATGAATACGCTGGATAATTAAAAGAGTATTTGAAAGGACCACAATAGTCATTTCGCGTGCCGAGTAGATTGGATATTAAAGTTTCGGCATCTGATCTCAGAAAACACTTGGAAACAAAAGGGCATCAAGAAGCAGTGTCTCAAATGAAAAGCTACAAGCCCATCTATTAATGAACAATGTTTGCCTCTGAATAAAATCCGAATAGGGCCAGAGTTACCAGCACAACTTTAGTTCGCTGACGAAGCTCTTTGGATGAGAACCAAAATGTCTGACCCCTTCAAAAAAGTACAGATGACGACTGAAGAAACCTTTTCATCGCTAAACAAAACTGCACATTCATCGGATTCCGTGGTGAAAGCGCAGATTTTCCGCAGCCGTATTGGATGTGGCGACTGTAAGTATTTTTTCTTTTTGGAGATATATCATCAAGTCATTTGATTGATAGCAAATTCTTGGCTTTGATTGTGTGATGTTATCCTCACTCTGTTATACAATATTATTCATCAAATAATATACGTACAATTTCAAAGCCACATACAATATGGCGGACGGATGGCATCTTTTCAGTGTCTGAACCATACATTGAGCCAGACGTAGTTGAAGCTTCCTGTCAGCGTAACATCTTTTTTTTATCAGCTATGTTACGATACCTACACATTAGTTATAATACAATGAAGATAATACAGTATTCCAACATATTGTTCTTGCAATGTCTGTTCTTTTTGGAATTTTACTAATCTCTTTTCGGCTTTTCCCTTCAGGGAATCCTCCAGTGTCCTCCATTTAACCCTGTTTTGTGCATCCTCTTCACTCACTCCCGCAACCTTCATGTCCTCTTTCGCAACATTTTGAATTTTTCCAATCTATTTTTTAAATCGATTTCCTCTATAAGTGTGAATATTAGTTAGTCAAAAGTGTATGCCCACCTCTGGACTCAGATTGGATGCAGCTGTGTCCCTTACAGGAATAGAACTGCTGCCAGAAAATAGGCGATGGAAAAATGACCCGTGTCTGAAAATGGATTAATACATGGTGAGTATTTATTATATTTTAGCCAGAAAAATGTTAGCGCCCAATCAGAAAGTGTCCTATTCAATTAAAATCACACAATGTGTATTGAATAAATGCAAGTGATTGCATATTGCAAGAAACTACAAAAGAAAAATGTGATATCAGAAGAGCTCATTTTTGTCTTCTTTTTTTTAATGCACAGCTTTATTTCTGATGAATTAATTTTCATTGCTATCAGGCTGTTCAACTGGCAACCGCGTCAATACTTTTCATCACAGCCATCTAAAAATCAATGCAAAGTAAAAAAAGAAACAAAAAGAACAAAGAAATAAAATCCACAAAAGCCATAATGTTTGGCACATCATTAAATATATTCATTTGATAAACATAATACATTAGTATTACAAGACATAACAAAACTTTTTCAATGGCCACCGCTGGTCACTGTATAAAATGATGAATTCCAATGTGATCTTGAAGGAGCTGGGTTGACAGAACAGAACGGTGGTAGGAGTACCTTTCAGCGCTTGGCAACCACTTGGCACTTATTATTGGTGAGGACAATTTAAAGTTCAATTACTACATCAAGTAAAATGCATCGGGGTACGGAGATGCACTGATGGGTTAGCTTGACATATTCTAACATCATTCAAATTGTTAACCTGATTGTAGATCAACTTCATTATTACCGTGAAAATAAGGCCACAGTGAAGAAAAGAAAAAGATCTTCAACATGGATCGGCTGCTTTCAGGTGATGCACTGTATACAATACAATCACTACGTGAACATTTCACCGCCACACCAAATGGGCTCGACGTGAAGATTAATCACAAGGAACTCATAGCAATTGGCTTTTTTTTAAAGACACCACGACGTGTGAATTAAAACGCCACATTTGCCAGTCACCAAGCTTTCTTGCTTTCAGCAAATCGCTGTTTTTGCTTTTTTAAAAAATTTTTTTTTGTGCACAGAGAAAGTAACACATATTTTATTAACTGCATAAAGAGTGTGGCGGCGCATAGTCTCACACCAAATGGCAACAAATAACAGCAAGTTAAAACAATTGTTGAGTTGAATATATACAGCACTATAGATGGGAGGGTTGGTTCTTTTCTTACTCAGAATTAACATTTTCACCATTTTGTTACTGTAATGCGTATTTAGAGTGAGAGAACAAACAAGTTAGGTATTAATAAAGTTAAATGGTTGGATTCTCATCCAGAAAAGTGATGTGTACATTCATTAACAATTCATGGGGGAAATGAGCATTATTTGTCTGTAAGAGTGGCACTTTGCAATCATCAATATCACACACACACACACACACACACACACACACACACACACACACACACACACACACACACACACACACACACACACACACACACACACACACACACACACACACACACACACCTAGATATTGTATCCATCAAATGGCATAAAGCAGGGGTGTCAAAGTCATTTTTTGCTGCGGGCCACATTGTATTGAATTTGGGGAAACCATTACAATGTTTCATCCCTTCCTCATATTACATACAGAACGCACCAAAAAAATAATGAATAACTAGTTTTCAAATCTGAAGTGAAAGATATTGACTAATTTACACGCCGAAACATGTCAGGTAATTGAACACCTAAAACACCACTGTCTGTATGAAAAGAATCTGTGTAAATTAGATAATAAGAAGACGGTATGAACTTAACACAAAGAATAATGACTGTTTTTGTAGTTTACATACGACAATATGACATTTTGGTTGGGACTTCAGCAAGCATCATGGAATTTCACAAGTTTGATTTGCTTTCGCGGGCCGAATAAAATGATGTGGCGTGCCGGATTTGGCCCCTGGGCCTTGGCTTTGACACCCGTGGCATCAAGAATGAAATGTTTCCGCTTTTGGATGCCACTTGAAAAAATCTGAACATATCTCATATGTTCTAAAATAATCAACTAATCAATAAGTGCAGGGTTGACGCGTCTATTCTACACTGACGCTACGACATCTATCTATTGTCTATTAATGCACACCCAAAATGACTTTACGCTGACGCAGAGGTCACTGAGACAACATCGTGTTACTTTGAGCTGGCCCATGATCGCATCTGCACATCAATCAAAGCGTACACAATTTTGCTTCAGAAATATCGCATTTTTTTTTTCATTAATGGGAAAATTCAGGGCATTTTCTGAGAAAAATAAAGTAAAATAACGTCACAGATGACTTGGAGATTATGACGGATTGTGATGTAACTTGTGTTGAACATTAGGTGCAAAGCCTGCAAACAAAAAGAAACAGAATGACCATATCACGAGCTCCTTCACACACACACACACGCACACACACACACACACACACACACACACGCACACAGAGAAAAATCAAGAAAAAAATAAGGGAATTGTTTGTCCCAACTCAGAGCAGCAGCAGGCAGTCAGTCCCCCCTCGAACTTGTCACCTAGATCTCTCCAGAAATCATTCTGTCAGTTTTGTTTGTCATCCCTTCTTCATTGCGTCCCATTGGAGAATGGCCCCCACTTCTCCTTCCTCCTTTTTTTTCCCTCTTCAGCACTTCCCCCTCTTATCGCGCTGCTGAAATTTCCGAAGGCGACGTCCCCAGAGGTCCTTCCAAGGGACGAGCAGGCTCCCCTTGTCCGCCACCACCCCGCTCTGGCCGGGAGAGTCGTCATCATCCGAGCCCATCAGCAAATACTTCCTCCCAGGTTTGATCTTGGGACATTTGCAGGCGGCGTCTTTGGCGCGCACCCACAGCAGCTGGTCTCCGCGCCGTATGCGATGCTCCCCTTGTTTGTAGATCGATATGATGTTGACGGTGAACTTCCACCACTCGCCTGCCTTGTCCCCTTTGAGCACGTGGACCTGCACAGCTGAGAGAGAATAGCGCAAAACGTCTGTAAAGAACAACCGACACCATTTGTATGTTTCCTAACGGAAAACGTTTCACAGCATCTAAAATACCCAAAACACGCAGGCTGATATTTTTAGGATATTGCAAAACACCAATAAAAATGACTTAAAGTATTCCAAAACTACTTCAAAAGCAAGGCAAGACGTCACGCCAGGACGCCTTGCCTTGCTCGAGAATCAAAACAATGGCTTCAGATTGGGAGAAGATGCTTTCTTGTTACTCATCCAGTTATGAATAATTCAAATAGCTCTGAAGAGCAAAGCGTAAATGTTTGCTATCGATTAAAGAAGTCCTTCAAGCCGTCAGGACTGATGTGTAGCGTCACAGAAAATGCACAAGATGGAGCCTAAGCTCCGTTGGAAATGGGCTGATTTGTCTGCTGGGAATTTGTGTCAACTAGTATCAAATAGTAGTCTTGGTGCAACATACAATGATTCACCATCGCGTTATTTATGTTTTTCGCCATCAACACGAAGTTTTCAGACCAAACAAAGTACCCAAAAAGCATTGTGTGTCGCTTTCTCGGTCAGGGGCGTTCCTTCCGTGACGTGACGTCAGGCATCGTCACCAACTCGAAAACAAGACTTTCTGAATATTCAGTGCGAGTCTGAAAACGTTAAAAAAAAAAAAAGGCAAAGTCAGCTTTCTTGTCAAAGATGCTCATATGCATGACATACAGCACAGATGAAATGACTGTCCTCTCCGTGCAAGGCACTTAGAATGACTTTAACAAACATAATAAACATGAAAATGCCATTTTGCCGGAAGAGGGGAGCCGCTGCGTGTTCACGCGCCGCCATCTTGAGAAAAACAAAACAAAACAAATATGACAACAAAAAGACACAGAGTCATTCATTCTTCAGGGGTTGCTGTACCCTCTTTGTGATGACATGAAGCAGTTCTAGATGAAAGAGGAGAGGATCAAAGCATCCGTTTCAGCAGTGGATCAGGAATGTCATGGTGGAATTTGAACATCTACTACAAGCTAAATGTCGAAAGCAAACACGAAGCTGTAGCATCCATTGACGACAATACATTGTCTCACATCTCCTGTCCCGCACAAATCCGTTTCAATTCCAAGCCGCGACAGTTCCACACACGCATCGGCGCTCTGCGCTGACGCTGCTTTCTTCTTATCGCGGGCTCCTCAAGCCATATATCCATCCAACCGCAGACTGTCCAACAGCACCGACCTTTCCGCTGAACAAAGCGGGGCTGTGAAAATATATCTTTATGCCGTGGAATCTTTGTAAAATATGCTCAGTAGAAGTGATTTGAAGTGATTTTACAAATTATGGACACAACTTGTCCGGCCGGAGGCGTCGGTTGTCCTTTAAAGGCCATATCAGATGGAAAGTCAAACTTGTCGAACTGATGACATTTTTTTTTCCCAATCTAAAACATTTGTGTTTGGAAATCAGCGCTTTGAGGTGTGGCCTTTGGCGGCTTGTCTTCGAGGTCCGCGGTTTCAAAACACGCCCGCACGCACGCACGCACGCTTGTTCATTCCACCCAGAACTCAAACTTGTCTTGTGAATGCAAAAGGGGCTGCCCGCGACGGTCCGGCGACCGGTCCCATGTGAACCTCCCGAAAGAGGATTGCCCAAAGCGTATCAGCACGGGTGGGATCAATGCGCTTTGGCAAGAATGGCGATGGCGGAGAAACTTCACACGAGAGTAAAATGAAAGGCCCTTTGGCGCCAGAGCCCAACGGAACATTTTTGGCATTTTTGTCACGTCACTTTGATTGCCGCGAGAGAAACACATCTCCAAAGCTCAGCTGGCTTCGATATGCGTTGCAATCTGGCTTTGATTTGAGCGCCGTGATTCGCATTCATTTCAAATGGTGCAAACGATTCCGATCTCGACAACAACGGCTCAAGATGTCACTCGCAGCAAGCGGCCGCAGGTGCGATAAATTATGTCTTGAGCCGCATTTCGTGTAATGCCGCCACGGCCGCGTTCGTCAACATGTGGCGTCATCGGCCGAATGTCAGAATGCGTTTCAGAATACAGCCAACGGCGTCTGCTATGATTCAAGCTATCGCTATTGAGGCAAAGTGCAAACTTGAGATACGAGCGCTAACGCTAACTGAATTTCTTGTACAATATATCATTTTTATATTAGAATACGAAATTAGTTTTTCAGGCCTCAAAAAATACAAGTGGTGTTTTTACAATATACATTTAACATTTACGCAGCTCTGCTTGCGGAAAGTCTGCTTAGCCTAATGCTAACAAAAAATGCAAACTGCCCTTGACATGCTAATTGTTAGCAGTGACGGTCATTTTAGGAGCAACAGCTAATTAATTGAAGACAAACGCTGGGGCACCACATGACTAGTACTATAAGAAGAATCACAGGTAGATTTTCTTTATTCTTGACATCTAATGACAAATACTATAGTGGCAGTTGTTCAATCAAAATGTGTCATGCTTTGCATTCTATTTAACTCCTTCACCGCCATTCATTAATTTATTCGGGAATTGAAAATATGACGTAGGACACCATTCCCGAATTGGCTTGGGTTTTCTTTTTTTCATGTTTGGGTGCTGATAAATCGCTGGCCATGGCCTCTGACAATGATTTTTCTTTTCCACGAGGGGGCAGCATTTCCCCTTTGTCCATGTTAGCGCTTTGTTCCAACTTCAGCTGTTGTTAAAGTGCTATAGAAACCAATGTGTACGTACATGTATTGTATTTTGTACAGCAGCCTCCATTTCAAGCTCAGATACCTCCAGACCCATATAACTTAGGATTTAACTCTTTTTTTCTGATTAAAGAAGATATTCTAAGGTTTCTAAGGCTGTGCCGAATGTTGATGTAGTCCTAAAACTCAATATTGTGTGGGTCCTGCAATTTGAGTGACAATGACAAAAACCTTGACACTGGAGTGAGTTAACAATGTTATTCATTGGTGTTTATTTATTTATTCACTTTTACAAAGGACAAAATTAGATTTTATTTTATTTATTTTTTTCCTAGGAGACTCCGAAACAGATCAATGGCATTTCCATTCATTTCCCGCTGCAATTAAGTGATGGATTTCAACAAAGATGGGGGTTTTCTTCTTGTCTCTTTGCATCTGCTGTCAAACAATCGCTTTTGGGGGGAATCCAGTGGCAGGGCTTTTATTTGTTATTTACTCGAGGTGAACTGGAGGAGGGGGACATTTTGCCATTAGTGTGTGTGTGTGTGTGTGTGTGTGTGTGTGTGTGTGTGTGTGTGTGTGTGTGTGTGTGTGTGCGTGCATGCGTGTGTGTGTGTGTATTCGCTCGCACACAATATCAGAAGAAAGAAGGTTTGTTGGGCTGAGGAGAGTGAGCTCTCACAGCCCTGCCATTGAAATGCGGCCCTCTCGTCCATTCGGACGCATAAAGAACGCGTGAAGGGGGAACGGGGGGGGGGGGGGGGGGGGCTATTTGTCTTCCCAGCCACAGAGTAAA
Source organism: Hippocampus bargibanti (assembly GCF_051943395.1). Lineage (NCBI taxonomy): Eukaryota > Metazoa > Chordata > Actinopteri > Syngnathiformes > Syngnathidae > Hippocampus > Hippocampus bargibanti. Next base: position 14,709,140 of record NC_142750.1, read on the forward strand.
TTCCAGGAGAATCGGAATAAGTTCCAACCTCGCGAGCTGTCCGGGTTCTGCTCCCAGAGCCTCATCCAAGTAGCCAGCGTGAGAACCCAGCGGAGACGTCGCCCTCTTCGCGGCAGCGTCCAGGCACCGAGCCTCCGTTTCCTCTTAGTAATCTTTCTCTCTCAAGCGCATTCTCACTTTGTGCGGAAACGCACACAAAATCTCCGCACGTCCCACCGCTCGCTTTTAAAGCAAACAGACGCTAGCGAAAGAACCTCGCGCGGCGGCGGCGGGTCAAAGGGCGAGACGGGGGGGAGCGGGAGACGGAAAGGAAGAGGCGTCGTGAGAGGAAGCGATCAGCTTGGAACCGCGCTGCGCTCACACCAAAGGAGACGAGCTCGCGGCCAAAGCTCCCAGGGGGTTCGACCACTTGACACCCGGCGGGCGCTCGTGACATCCCAGCTCACTTGGCGACGGCGGGAGGCCCCCGTCCCGTCCGGTCATCGGACCTCCCGCCCTCGAGCGAACGGCGGCGGGGGCTTCCATGTCTTTGACCGCCGGCAAACACGCCAGGCTTTGATTCATTCTTCTGCGGGTGGCGCGAGGAGGGAAGGGTGGGGGGACGTGTGTGCCGAGGAGGGTGTCAGGGCCGCAAAATAATCCCTTTGTGTCCACCGTCTCCGTAGCGACAAAAATTGAATCAACAAAACATATTTCTTTCTCTCGGCGGTGGCAATCCGTCAGCGGCTGCCTAATTTAACACCTGTTTGCGCCCCGAGGAATGCTCGGTGCCGGCAAGTGTGTTTAAACAGAGGGCCCCTTCCCGTGACCCCTGGGGGGTTCGCCGCGGTCACGCACACACAGAGGTTGTGCCCCCCCCCCCCCCGTCTCCACCAGGCGGAGAACAGGGAGAAACTAATAAAAGCGAAGTGACAGGCCTGAGAAATGAATTAACGGCAAAAGAAAAGGAATGCGCCATCGGCAAAGATGTGGAATGGCGAAGCGCTTCCGCCGCAATCGTCTCAGAGTGAACAAGTTCGGAGAGCAAACCAGCGCAAATTGTCTGACCCGCTAGAGTCCGTCCGCTGATTCCTAATTTTTATCCAGCCAAGGTACGTAAAGTGTTTCGGGGAAGCATCCGGGAAATTAAAAAGGGGGCCACATTCTAAAATTGATGTCCCGATTTAGCTACATTTCCAGAGTACAGTGATACCTTGGCTCACAAACTTCATTGATTCCCAGACAGAGTATGTCAGGCGAAAAGTGTGTATCCCAAAAATTGATTTCTCATAGGAAACATTAAAATGAGAATAATCCGTTCCCAGGTCCCCATAAAACATAATTTTCTACACTTTAAAACGACACAAAATATACCTTATTTTATGTATAATAACTGTGCTATGGTATTATAATTAAAGGAATAAACTGTACTGTATAATAAAGTGGTTTTATGTACCTTTGTGATGGTCGTTGATGGCTTGATGAAATGAGTGGCCTGAAACACTTGATGAGGAACGTAATCTTCTTCTTTCACCATCTTGAGGAATGACCCCTTGGAGGTGCTTTCTCTGCGATAATTTTACCTTTTTCCTCATCAATTGTGTTCTGTTTAGCTGAATTGATAGCTTTTTGCATCAAGTGTACAGATGACTTGTGCGGGTTATTTGTGGAGCCTAATTGATGGGATATTTTAACCTTGCAGTCTACACTCTGCCTTTGAACTATCAAAGTTGAAACGAGTCAAAATGTTTTCCATCCATTTGGTCACTCTCTCTCTGTGGTCTGCCTGCCTCTTTAATGTTTAAACCACCTCCCCTCACTGCTGCGTTCTTGACCAATCACGTGGCTTTAACCGAAGACTGGGGGTGGGGAATAGAAGACAAAAAAATGTTGGCTGCCATTGTGGGTTTTTTTTAGAACTGATTCACTCTGTCTCTGTCTGTAACCCCCACCCCCTCACTGCTGCGTTCTTGACCAATCACGTGGCTTTAACCGACGTCTGGGGGCGGGGAATAGAGGACCAAAACAAACGGCTGCCATTTTCTTGTTAGGAGAACGGGCTCATTTGCAAACGACACATCACTCATTGTGGCAGCTCTGTGTGTATCCAGAAAAATACTTTGTATGCCAACGTAAATTTTTCATAAATTTCACATTCGTAAACCGAAAAGTTCGTAAGCCAAGGGCTTCGTAAACCGAGGTATCGCTGTCTACTAAACTGATTGAAATAAAGCAAAATACATTTATTGGAGCATAGTTCTAATTTGCAAATGAAAAACCATAATTTGACAAATCTATTTTTCTAACATATCAACAATTTAAATTCAAGTGAAATAATTTGTTCATACATAAAATAAACAGACATTTTCTATTTTCTTTAGTTACTACACAGTCAATCCTGTACTATTTTGATATTCTACAGTAATGCAGAGAACACAAAGAGAGCAGCATATTATTTATTATTTGTGTCCACTTGCTTTAAAGATTTCCAATGTGCCTCAACAGCTCTGAAATCATTCCCATAATCCACTAAATTCGAATCATACGCAGCAGTTAGCTGCCGCCAATTGTCACCATGCTCTGCACACTTATTGGATTGTCTCTTAAAGGACAACATTTTTTTGTTTCCTAACTGACATCAGAAAAACGCTATATTGCATCTAAAATACCCAAAACACGCAGGCTGATATTTTTAGTCAAATGCAAAACATCAATAAAAATGACTTAAAGTTTCCCAAAACTACTTCAAAATGACCTCAGAAAGTTTCAGTTTCAGAAGGTGCCGCCCCCTTGTTCGTGACGTAACTATTGGTCACACACTGCCTTGCTCCAGAATCAAAACAATGGCTTCAGAGAGTTCAGATTCGGAAAAAGATGCTTTCTTGTTACTCATTTAGTTATGACAGTTCTGAAGAGGAAAGCATAAATAAAGCTCATGTATTTTGTTTTTCTACTTTCATTCCTTTCATCACTTTGCTGCTGTGGAATGTAAATTTCTCCACTGTGAGACTAATAAAGGCATATCCAATCCAATCCAATCCAATAAATGTTTGCCATCGATTAAAGAAGTCCTTCCGTATCAATTCGAGCCGTCTGGACTGCAATGTAGCGACAGAAAATGCACAAGATGGCGCACAAGCTCTGTTGGAAATGGCTGATTTGTCGGCTGGGAATTTGTGCAAGTTTACACATTCTTTCTGCGTGTTAACGCAATTGGCTGCGACACCATCGCGTTATGTAGTTTTCCTTCTAATTTCGCCATCAACACTGATCAACACGATGTTTTCAGACTCAAAAAAGTACCCAAAGTGCATTGTGTGCCGCTTTCTCGGTCAAGGCGTTCCTTCAGTGACGTCACTTAAGACATCGTCATCAATTCCAAAACGAGACTTCCTGAATATTCAGCGCGAGTCTTAAAATGTAAAATATAGCTACGTATATGCGGTGGAATCTTTGTAAAATGCACTCAGTAGAAGTCATTTGAAGTGATTTTACAAATTATGGACACAACTTGTCTGGAGGTGTCGGTTGTCTTTTAAAAATCCAGAATATGTTTGTTTACTGCCTGTTTTTTATGTCTTTTAGTGTTTTTCTCTTGTTCACATGCTCCATATTGCAACAATCCGCCATGTTCGATGTAAAGACTGCAATGCACCATGGGTAAATGACTATTCGATTATCTCTTTCGTGAGTTTACGGCGGATCTCAGAAAAGCACGAGATATCCTCAACCATGACTTTGGAACACACCAAAACAAATGCAAGGTGATTATGGCTAAATATCGGTAAGGCAAGATGGCAGATGATGAAAGTTAAAACCTGTGATGGAAAACAAACGGTTTTCAATTGCGGTTTAACTAAATTTGTTTCTGTCGCTATTGTAAACAGAAGTGTGTCATATATGGCGCGGATCATGTGGCAATATGCCCTCATCACAATAGGCTTGCCCCGATGCTGGCGCAGTGGAGTTACAAAGTTGCACCAATGGCAGTCAAAATGCGTAAATGGCACAAGGGCGCCTCACTGGTGTTTTACGTGGTAAAAAAAAAAAAAAAAAAATCTCCCATAGCACCCAACAAAAATGTTCGGTCTTGGATCGGTGAGCTCAGCCCGCAGACCAATTCGGAACACCAAATCCTGCAAGTCGAGGCAGTATCCAGGTTTGTGAGCGACATTTTGCTTTAGAATTCTGACACCCGAGAAATATGCTGTCCATCCCTCTAAATTCCAGACCATAATTCTTTTCAGCAATGATATTGTCATCATTTCAAGTGAAATATTTAGTAAGAGGAACAAAACAATTGTGTGCGATGACCGCACTCTCCACAAGAACTTCTGGTTAAGGATGTCGATTGTCAAAGCTTATTCTATTTGCAGCATCTGGTAAAAATCGGCCGAGAGCCACAGATCATTTTGGATGGATTCTTGATATGATCCCAGATTTTTTTCCCCCCAAATGTCTCCATTTGTTTGTTTCGAGTTCAAATTCTGATAAGTTATGCGGAGAAGCCGTGTTGTTATTCGCATGCATTGGACTGTTCATGGATTTCACTTTTTTTTTCTTTTAATGTGTGGAGATTCATTCCAAGCAAAAGCTAAACTTCCATATAACTACAGTGAAACCTCAGCTTACGAACGCTTTAGCTCACCTACTTTTCGCCTTCCGAACATTAAATTTGCGAGAATATAATCTTGGCATACAAAGTACTTTCGGCGGACAAACCAAACCACACAGCGCCACGGTGGCTGGCGGACTAGTTTTCCACACCCACTTTCTTTGCGTGCAGACGTGCTTCATTATTGAGTAGAGTACCTTTGCTATTATGGGATCTAAAAAGACCCCACCACAGGCTAGTGTTAAGCCGAAGAGGACACAAAAGAAAATTACGGTCGAGCAGAAGAAGGAGATCATTGAAAAACACGAACCAAGTGTGCGTTTGAGTGACTTAGCTTCCAGTATGCTAAGTCGACCATTGCTACGTGTGGCTAAGGGTGTTTCTGTGTTGTCTAAGCAACGATCTCAAGCACCGGAAGAGGTTGAAAAACTTCTGTTGATTTGGATTGATGAAAAGCAGGTAGCAGGGACTGTGTGAGTGAGGGTATTATTGCCGAGAAAGCACGGCAACTTCACTCGGATATCATCAAGAGGCAACTACATCAAAGACCATCACAAAGGTAAATAAAATGACTTTATTACACAGTACAGTTTATTTCTTTAATTACAATAGCACATTTATTATACATAAGTGAGGTATATTTTGTGTAGTTTTAAGGCTTATTTAGTCTTCTTCTTTTCCTTTCGGCTTTTCCCCTCAGGGGTCGCCACAGCGAATCAATGTCCTCCATCTAACCCAGTTTAGTGCATCCTCGTCTCTCACACCAGCTACCTTCATGTCCTCTTTGACCACATCCATAAACCTCCTCTTCGGTCTTCCTCTCGGTCTCCTGCCTGGCAGTTCAAGGCTCAGCATCCTTCTCCCGATATAGTCACTCTCTCTCCTCTGGACATGTCCAAACCATCTCAGTCTGGCCTCTCTGACTTTCTCTCCAAAGCCTCTCATATGAGTTGTCCCTCTAATGTACTCATTCCTGATTCTATCCAACCTGGTCACTCCCAAAGAAAACCTCAACATCTTCAGCTCTGCTACCTCCAGGTCTGCTTCCTGTCTTTTCTTCAGTGGCACTGTCTGCAGTCCAAACATCACGGCTGGTCTCACCACGGTTTTATACACTTTCATCCTAGCTGAAACCCTTCTATCACACATCACACCTGACATTTTTCTCCAGCCGCTCCAGCCTGCCTGGACACGCTTCTTCACCTCTTTTCCACACTCTCCATTGCTCTGGACAGTTGACCCCAAGTACTTAAAATCCTCCACCTTCTTTATCTCTTCTCCCTGTAGCATCAATCTTGCACTTGGATCCCTCTCATTCACACACATATATTCCGTCTTGCTGCGACTGATCTTCATTCCTCTCCTTTCCAGGGCATATCTCCACATCTCTAGTTTCTCCGCCACCAGTTCCCCGTTCTCGCTACAGATCACAATGTCATCTGCAAACATCATGGTCCAAGGTGATTCTTGTCTAACATCATTTGTCAGCCTGTCCATCACCATAGCAAATAAGAAGGGGCTCAGAGCTGACCCGTGGTGGAGTCCCACCTTCACCTTGAATTCCTCAGTCATACCGACAGCACATCTCACAACTGTCTTACAGTCGTGATACATGTCTTGTACCGCTCTGACATACTTTTCCGTCACTCCAGACTTCCTCATGCAATGCCACAGCTCTTCTCTGGGCACCCTATCATACGCTTTCTCCAGATCTACAAAGACACAATGCAATTCCTTCTGACCTTCTCTGTACTACTCTATCAGCATTCTTAAAGCAAACACTGCATCTGTCGTACTCTTTTTTGGCATGAAGCCATACTGCTGCTCACAAATGTTCACTTCTGCTCTTAGTCTAGCTTCAACTCCTCTTTCCCAGAGTTTCATTGTATGGCTCATCAACTTTATTCCTCTGTAGTTAGCACAACTCTGCACATCTCCCTTGTTCTTAAAAATGGGCATGAGTACACTTCGTCTCCATTCTTCAGGCATCTGTTCACCATCTAAGATCTTGTTGAATAACCCAGTAAGGAACACCACCGCCACCTCTCCAAGACACTTCCATACCTCGATTGGTAAATCATCAGGCCCAGATGCCTTTCCCCCCTTCATCCTCTTCAGCGCCCTCATTTCATCCTTGCTAATGTTTGCTATGTTTTGGTCCACAACAGTCACTGCAGGTCCTTACCATCTTTGTCTCTCTGTCTGGCGGCCGTTGTTAACCCGGGCCTTGACCGATCCGGTATGGGATTCAGAGGTTTGATTCGCATATTTAAGGCTTATTTAGTTTTAAGTTATTAAATTATTAAGTTATTTAAGGCTTATTTAATAGAAATTTATATTTTATGGGGACCTGGGAACGGATTAGTCTCATTTTTAATGGTTTCCTATGGGAAATACATGTTTGACAGACGAACTTTTCGCCTTACACACACTTTCTGGGAACCGATTACGTTCATAAGCTGAGGTATCACTGTACTACTTATTCTCAGGACATGCGCGACTTTGGTAATTTCAGTAAAAAAATGGTGGTAATATTACACCTGTTACCATACATTTGAATCCTATTTTTCTGCACATGTCCACAGTGTCGGACCTCCAAAACCAAAAGCAACTGACGGAATTTGAAAAAAAACATTGTGGATTTCTCCACTTGAGTCTGTCTGAATTATTTCTCTCCGCTGCGGCTGACGTTTCTCAAGAAGTATTTTCTTACTATCGGCCGGCCTCGCGCCTTTGGGATGCATTCTTGGTTCTGCGTAGCCACTGAATGCACGCGATGCCACTCAGCGGGTGGACATCAACAGAATCGCAATTTACGGCAAGTACATCGGCATACTTCGGACATCTTCACACAAGTGTATCGCACCTGCGTCAGTCAATGTTATAAAATTTGAAAGACAGAACCACAAGGTGCACATATTCTCGAATGAAGCGATAGCAAGGACAATCAATCATTAAAAAATTGATGGTACTGGTACACACTGTCTCTTTCTCTCTTAGTCTCACACACACACACACACACATGCATGCATGCACACACATGCACACACACACACACACACACACACACACACACACACGCAGACGCGCGCACAACACACACACACACACACACACACACACACACACACACACACACACACACACACACACACACACACACACACACACACACACACACACATACTTTTTCTTATGGGGACCGGTTTCTAGGTCCCCACACTGCAAGAGGTCACTATGAATTTACTGTGCAAACACACTTTTGTCTTCATAAAGTGATGAACAGCAGAACACCCAGCAGATGATTCCATCAAAGCAAATGAAGATGTGGGTAGAGAGAGAAAACGTGCAGCGCCGGCTGCGACTGTTTAAGTCATCAGTGGCGGAGAGTTGCATCGGGGCGTGGATGCGACGTGCGTCTGATTAATTGAGACATTTAGCCTCCGCGGGAGCACTTTTTTTGCAGGGTGGGCTCACTCACCATAGTCTTTCTTGCAGTACTTCTTCATGGTCATCTTCATTTTCCCTTTGGAAGCTTTACAGTGGGATTCACAATCTGGAATGAAGGGAAATACTTTTTTTTAACTTTGGCAAGTTATCGTTTACAATACATTTATTTAATTGTAGTATTGTGTAACGATAACTGTTGGCCATGAAAACGTAAAAAACAAAACACACACAACAACAACAAAACATCAAACAAGTTTCCCGCCGTGCAAAACTTGAGGATGGGGGACTGCAGAAGAATGTTTTTGTTTGGGCAAAATTTCTGCCGACACACATGCAGACAAATCTCAACTTTCATCACCAGCTGTGTTGGATTTGTCAGTCAGCGCAAGAGGGGCATTGATATTGAATGATCCTGATGTCGGCTGCGACTGACGTAGTGACATCAGGCGAGGACTAAACAGCGCATCTAAACTGGTTCAAGATTTCAAATACAGGTAAGATCCGACTTACGACCGAGTTCCGTTCCGACCAAACGGTCGTCAGTAAAAATGGTCGTAAGTCGAAATTCATTCAAAATGTTTATAGAGACTCGAGGGCTAAATGACTCGCAAACTCCCCCCTCTGGTGCCATCACATGGTCGACAGCTGTGCGAGAGTGAGATGCTGGCGGGCTAGCCAAAATTGCCGGCCCGCTAGCGCGTTGCGGTGCCAGGCGTAGAATTAAAAATTTTAAAATGGAGGTCGTGGTCATATGTACGGGTGGTCGTAAGTCGAGCTGGTCGTAAGTTGGATGTTACCTGTATAGATAAACTAAAAAAATATGACAGCCAGTAGTTTTGTCACTCTGCTAGATTTGTGCTTTCATCTCTATATAATTAGAAACACTTTTGGGGCCATGTGGGTTATTCATGCCATCCTGTGAAAAAAGAGATGTACATAAAAAACAGATACATAAATAATAAATAATATATACATGATAATAATAAATACACAAATACAGTAAAGTCTCGTTATATCGATATCGGATATATCGATAGTCCCGGTTATATCGATACTATTTCTATGCACGCACGGAGAAAATTACATGCAAACAGGGTCGGATATATCGATAGTCCCGGTTATATCGATATTTTTTCGGACTCCCTTGAATATTGATATAACGAGACTTTACTGTAAAAAAATAATAAACTGATCATACATAAATAAAGATATTAATAAATATAGAAATACATAAATAAATATAGAAATAAACAAACAAATAAATACATATATAAATAAAAAATCCATACATACATACATACATACATACATACATACATACATACATACATACATACATAAAAATAAAAATTGGATTTACTCTAAATTTGGAGGGCAAAAAACTTACAAAGTAACAAAATGTAATGTATATTTCTCCACTGTGAGACTAATAAAGGCATATCCAATCCAATCCAATCCGATCCAAAATATTGGCCAATTTAACAAAACATTCGACCTGTGCATGGTGGTGCAAAATCCTGAAAGCAAGAAACCCCCCCCCCCCCCCCCCCCACACCCCCCCCATCCGCAACCAGATGACGTTCTGCGTTCGACTTGCGCCGGCAACGGAAATGGGGCCCTACGTCTGAATTCATGACTGAAGATTGGTCCGTTTCTGTGCACTTGGCTTTAAAGATGACTGCTGCTTTTGTCACCATGCCAGGTAAGGCTTATAATGAGGGAGCCGGCGGTGGGAGGGGTTGGGGGGGGGGGGGGGGGCTAAAAACTTCAAATTGAAATCATTTGTTCTCTCCACTTTCCACTGACTGACACAAATTGGAAGCAGATCGTCTACTCGAGTTGCTGTAACTCTTGCTCTCCCTGAGTAGGGGTGTGTTCCCTTTTCTGGAGGGATGGGGGGGGGAGGACAGTGCAGGGCAGTTAAAGGGAGGAAGGAGGGAGTAGTTGAGAGTGGGAGGGGGGGTAGCTTTCTGCTCGCCTGAATATGGACAAACTTCATTATTTCTTCCAGCTCTCCGTCCAGTCGCCCCCTTTCTTCTCCATTCTACTCTGTTTGAATGAGGTTGCCGGGGTAATGATGGGGGAGAAAAAACGCCCCCCCCCCCCACCTTCTTATAAAAGAAAGTCATTTGGTTTGTGGGATGAGGATGGAATTCATGTTTGTTGAGGAAGCTCCGTTGGGGTGAAATGCATGGCTGCTTTTTCAGGTGGTGGAATCAGAAGGGAGGTGGCGAAGAAAGAAAAAAAACGGAAATCCCAAAGTAAATGAATTTGACCAGTCCATATCAAGCCTGCCTAATTTCCATGCGAATGGCCAAGAGAAGGTGGTCGGGGCCTCTGGGGGTGGGGGTGGGACGGGGGGCTCATCACCCTCTTTGATAGGCGACACTAACGCTGCGCCCCCTCAGAGAAACGGCCGCACACTCCGAGCCATTACACCCGCGGCGCTCATTAAGGTCCAATCTCCTGCCGGGGAGACAAACGCCCCCATTGTGCGGCGCTGCGGCAGCGCCACGCTCGTCGGCGAGGGACCACAAGGCTTCTAATTTGGAGGGTGGTGTCGACAAAAGAATCCAGGCTTCACACCGTCTCTGCCACTTTCACCGTAGCCGGGAGTCAGAAATGACTCACCGCGCCATCAGAAACAATCGTAACGAAGCGGGGCGACCCAGGTCATGACCTATGACCTCAAGAGGAAAAAAAACTTGCCTTTATGTTTCGATTCTTTTTTTTTTTAGTGATAGTGAAGTTATTTAGGATTCATTTGATTAGTTAATAAAAGATATTGACTGTTGACTGTGACGTGAGTGGAGCCTCCAGAGTGTCTGCAAATTTCCCGGGCCATTTTATATCACAGCCTAACTAATTAAGGCAAGACAACTAAAACAACTGGTTTGGGGAGGGTCTGAAACTAATGAGCCATGAAAGGAACACACTGGAAAAAAAAGACACCAAAGCGATGCCGTGGCACATCATCTCATGTCACCGCATGGTGACTCTTGTTCGAGTAAATCAGGGCAGGCTTCGCTGCCAGCGCGGTCAGCCTTGATTGAAATACAAACGGGTGCAAATGAAGCATGTAATCAGATTAAGGGTGAAAACCCATGGCGGGGGTGGTGCGAGCGCAGGCCCGGAATACAGGCAATGACGCCGCAGGGAGCCGTGAAAAAAAAAGCTCTTTCGAGCCTGGAGTTTGCAACAATGGTGGACTTTGATGGGCGGGAACAAAACCACGTAGTTGCAGATGGAGGATGAAATTGAAAACCATGACAAAAAATGTTTCACTTTTATTGTTTCCCACATGGTGAATGACTGAATTAAAAGGTGGATCATGTCACAAGGTCTTAAATAATGTATTTTTAAGTCAAGAAAGTACATGATTAAATTCAATTTAGTTCTATTTAACTTTGCCGTATGTTTGCATTTATTCTCAATAACATTTTGAGAACAGACAGACAGACAGACAGACAGACAGACAGACAGACAGACAGACAGACAGACAGACAGATAGATAGATAGATGGATAGATAGATGGATAGATGGATAGATAGATGGATAGATAGATGGATAGATGGATGGATGGATGGATGGATGGATGGATGGATGGATGGATGGATGGATGGATGGATAGATAGATAGATAGATAGATAGATAGATAGATAGATAGATAGATAGATAGATAGATAGATAGATAGATAGATAGATAGATAGATAGATAGATAGATAGATAGATAGATAGATAGATAGATAGATAGATAGATGGATGGATGGATGGATGGATGGATGGATGGATGGATGGATAGATAGATAGATAGATAGATAGATACCATGTCACGACGTGGCAAAAACCAAATACAGTGGGGCCTCGGTTTACGAACACCTTAACTTTCAAACTTTGCGGTTTACGAACGTTAAATTTATGAAAATTAAACCTTGGATTAAGCACTATTTTCACGAAACACACCCTCCACTACGACTGGCGGAGTAATCTTCGGCGGAAGAACACCAAAGCACACGGCGGACAGCGCCCCAGCCGGCCTACCTTTCCACACCCCCTCTATGAGTACACACGTCGATCGTCTTGAACGATACTTTTGCTTTTATGGGACCGAAAAAGACAGCACCACAGGCCCGTGTTCAGCGGAAGAAGACACAAAACAAAATTACAGTTGAGGAGAAGAAGGAGATCATTGAGAAACACGAACGAGGTGTGCGTTTGTGGTGTCACAGGTGCGCACCGCGGCTTCCTTGTGAATCTCAGCCTGACACATTTCCCACACTGTGTGTCACAAATAAAGAGCCCGGTACCGATCCAACATTGCTACACGAAGGTGTTATTTACTTGATGCTTTCACGTGCAAGTTGACAGCTGGGGCGGGGTCGCCGCTCCCGTCCTCCGCCAGCTGCTGTCTGATCTGATCACGGATACTGGAACATTTCAACGAGTCACTGTCACCTCACCAGTGACATGATTCCGACGCCTCACGCCTCACCAGTGTCTTAGACTTGCCAGCACAAGAGTTTGCTTCGCCCAAGGTGATTATTAGCCGCGATCTCGCCCGTATCCTGTCTTTCTCAGCTTCGGTGCGTGTGTTGATCCGGTCCGACTTTTTCCCCCGCGCGTCCCGTAAATGTCTGCCTTCTTTCGGGATTGCGCCTATTTTTGCAACACCACCGGTTAGTTTATTTCTTACGATTCCGCTAGTTCACCTGTTTTGGTTACCAACGCCATTTGTTACGTTAATAAACACCCTGCAATGATCTTCTGTCTGCTTGGGGATCCAAACATCCCACTTCGTTTCGACGAGTCGGTTACTTTCTGCCTCGTTCGGAACGTGTCACCATTCATTCACGATGTACCATATTTTCATGACCATAAGGCGCGCTGCACATTTTGGAGGCCATTTAAGACTTACAGTCGTGAAAATACGGCGGCAAGCTATGTTGCTCGTTGTGCATGCGATGCTCGTGTGTGCATGGTCGTGTACGTGTGTGTGTTCGTGTCTGCGCATGCATCTGTCTGCATGTGTGAGTGCGTCCGCGCATTGTGAGTGTGTGTGTGTGTGTGTGTATGAATGTGCGTGTGCCTCTTTGCAGTAACATAATAAAAAAAATGGCTCCTCATCTCTGACTGGTTGTCCACCCCTGGTCTGGGGCAATAGAAGAGGTTGATTCTGCCTGAAGTCTGAACCCCATTCCGTCAAGCCATCAACGACCATCACAAAAGGTAAATAAAACGACTTTATTTTACAGTACAGTTTATTCTTTTAATTACAGTCCTGATGGAATGTGGCTCCTTTCAAACAGCAATTCTCTGCGACCTGCCACTCCATTCTATCAAGCTATCAATGACCATCACAAAGGTAAATAAAACCACTTTATTATACAGTGCAGTGTATTTATTTCATTACAATACAATAACACATTTATTATACATAGAATAAGGTATATTGTGTATAGTTTTAAGTCTTATTTAGTTGAAAATTATATTTTATGGAGACCTAGGAACGGATTATTCTCATTTTAATGGTTTCCTATGGGAAATTAATTTTTGGGATACACACTTTTCGTCTTACACAATCTGTTTGGGAAACAATTAAGTGTGTAAGCCAAGGTCCCACCGTACTCAAAACAATATATTTATTTTTCTCTTAGACCACCGCTAACCTCAAGCCCAGTCCAGATCTGTAATGTGGGTCCGTATATTTTCAGAAAGACGTAAATGCTCAAGCAGAACGTTTGCCTTGTTACTCACCTGATGTCTCCTCGTAGCTGCTGTAAGTCGCTGTCGGGGATGCAACTGGAATCTCTGCGGTACAGACAGGAAGAGGGTCATTCATTGTCATTTAGAGAGAATCATCCACATGCGTTTACTCCACGAGAGCAGATTTTCTCCTGCCTTGGACCACATGTCACATGCCTTGAAGCCAGGACACGGCGTCTTCTGAATGACAGCTGATTTGGACGCACACCGTGCCTAAGCGTTTGGTGTCAGAGGAATTTTTATGCAAGTGTTGCGATTGCGGTTTGCTGGAGGTGCTAAGAGCCAAAGCGGGAGAACCAAGTATGTTCTGTTTTTTTCTTCTACACGATAAGACCGCATTGGGCACCATTTTCAGACACGACGTCTCTATGAATACCAGTCAGACGCTTTTTGATCAAAATAGCTAACCAGCGATCTCTATCTCGGTGTGACGCCGGTGTCTGTTACCCGAGTCTTGCCATCTGCAGCCAGCAGTTACAGCCAAGAGCTATACAGTGTCAGCCATCATTTCTTTGGACGCATTTTGGGGATTTACTGTGAGACGCAAAAGGCCACGTTAGGTGAGCGCTTAGGTGTTGATGCGGGCCACCGTTAAAACAGTCAAACATCCATCCAGAATAATGGAACCGGATAGAAAAATAACAAGATTTGACATTAGTCCTAACAAGCACGCGCAAACATTTGAAGTTGTTTTCTGAGACAGATGGAAATATACAAGAAAAATGAAAGCGGCTTTGACTTGTCAAACTGGTCAGAATAAAAACGGCATTTGTTCAGTGAAAAAAAATGATTTGCAACTGGATGCAAATTTCCCCATTGTGGGACGAATAAAGGTTTTCTGATTCTGATGAGGGGTTTTGGTTTATTCACAATGCAACATTTATTGCGGCAGAGTAGAGGTCTACTTGAGGGCGATAAATCCACGGGGTGAACGATTAAAAAAATAAAATTCATCATTACGCCACAATGCATTGGTAAAAAAAAAGTGCAGCGATCAGTGCTAAACGGTAGCATGTGCAAATAGTTTTTCATGATACTTTACGATTAAGCTAGTGCTGCATTTTGAAGGAAATGTTATTTGGATATTTTAATAGTCTCTTCATCATGTGTAGTGTATCATGTCTTGATTTTTCAATGTGAATATTTTTCCCATTGACACAGAAGATGTGCGCTAAAATCCCAAAACGAATTGACACAGGCTATTCACCTATTTATTTATTTATTGTAAAATGACCACTTCAAACTTTTCCACATTCCTGTTTCATGCAACAGTGAGCTCACAAAATAAAAAAATACCAATTAAAAGACCTAAATAAGGTATCGCAACACTAATATAAAGTGATTGGCGGTTCTCTTTTACTTTGACATGTTAAATATTGCATCTGACTGGTGTTTTAAAAATAATTACATGACATCCACTAATTGGTTCACTGTAATGTGGCTTTCTGTACGTCTGACTGTACAGTACAAATAATAAATATTCAGCAAGCTCCGCCCCCCTCCCTCCAGCCCTGCAGCAGTTTCAGTTTCTCCATATCATAATCGCTGCTGCATTACAGTGACCGACAGATAACACGCGAGCAATGGGTCAGCATATCCATCACATAGTGCAGCGCTGCGATGGTTCAAGTCTCTGTGTCAATCATTTAACTCATTCACTACCATTCACAAATTTATTCGGGAATTGAAAAGCATGGCGTGGAGCACCATTCACAAATTTGTTTGGGTTTTGGTTTTTCTTGCAGGGGT
The DNA here is from genome assembly GCF_051943395.1 of Hippocampus bargibanti. Lineage (NCBI taxonomy): Eukaryota > Metazoa > Chordata > Actinopteri > Syngnathiformes > Syngnathidae > Hippocampus > Hippocampus bargibanti. The sequence continues at coordinate 14,724,697 of NC_142750.1, forward strand.
GCCGATAAAGCGCCGGTCGGACCTCTGGCAATGTTTTTCCCTTCCACGAGGGGGCAACATTTGTCTTGTCCATGTTAGCACTTTGTTCTATCTTCAGCTGTTGTTAAAGCGCGATATAAATCAATATACAGTGATACCTCAGTTTATGAATGCCTTAGCTCATGAACGTTTCGCCTTACGAACATTAAATTCGCGAGAATATAATCTTGACATACAAACTAGTTTTTCGGCGGATGAAGCAAACCACACGGTCGAAAAGTGCCACGGTGGTCAAGCAGGAGAAGGAGATCATCGAAAAACACAAATGAGCTGTGCGTTTGTATGATTTAGCGTCCAAGTACCAGTATGCCAAGTCGATCATTGCTAAGTGTGGCTAAGGGTTTTCTGTGTTGTCGAAGCAACAGTCTCAGGCAATAGAAGAGGTTGAAAAACTACTGTTGAATTGGATTAACGAAAAGCAGCCAGCAGGGGACGATGTGAGTGAGGGTATTATCACAGAGAAAGCGTGGCAACTTCACTCGGATATCATCAAGAGGCAACTACAGTGGGGCCTTGGTTTACGAACACCTTGCCTTCCGAACTTTTCGGTTTACGAACGTTAAATTTCTGAACATTAAAACTTGGATTAAGCACTACTTTTCGGGATACACACCCCCCACCACGGCTGGCGGAGTAATCTTCCGCGGAAGAACACCAAAGCACACGACCGAACAGCGCCCCAGCCGGCCTACCTTTCCACACCCCCTCTATGAGTACACACGTTGATCGTCTTCACGTCGTCTTGCTTTTATGGGACCGAAAAAGACCCCACCACAGGCTCGTGTTCAGCCGAAGAAGACACAAAACAAAATTACAGTCGAGGAGAAGAAGGAGATCATTGAGAAACACGAACGAGGTGTGCGTTTGTGCTGCCACAGGTGCGCACCGCGGCTTTCATGTGAATCTCAGCCTGACACATGGCTGTGTGTCACTTCCCTGAGAGTAACTTTCTACTACCATTCTACAAATAAAGAGCCCGGTACCGATATGCTAAGTCTACCATTGCTCCACAAAGGCGTTATTTACTCGATGCTTTCACGTGACTAATGACACCGTACTTGTCATGTGAGAGTTGACAGCTGGGGCGGGGTCGCCGCTCCCGACATCCACCAGCTGCTGTCAATCCCCTGATCACTGATACTGGGACATTTCAACGAGTCGCTGTCACCTCACCAGTGACAGGATTACGATCCCTCGCGCCTCACCAGTGTCTTGGACTTGCCAGCACAAGAGTTTGCTTAGCCCGAGGTGATTGTTAGCCGCGATGGAGTAAGTTTGTTGCTTTCCGGGATCGCGAGTTTTTTCACGCCCGCGTGCCATTTTATTTTGCCTAGTTTGATTGGCTGGACGGATCGTCCCCACCCGCTTTCTTTTGTCGCATCATTCCGGGTAGGTGGAATCATCGAACTTGCGCCTTTTGTTGTAATAAAATTTCTGCCCGCACCTACGTCTCTGCCGCCTGCTTTGGGATCCAACCCCTTTTATTAACGTTCCGACGAGTCAGCTATCCCTGTCATGCTCGGAACTTAACAGTATCAGTTGTTCAGCTGATAGAAAAGGCTTGCCATGATGTTACCCTTCGATCCTTGAAAGCAGCATTGAAGAATTTGTGATGTGCAGGCTTTTATTGAACATCTCCACCCAGAAAAGACTGTGGCTATGATAATCATCAACATGATGAATGATAATGTGATGCCTCAGTTTCGTAAGACCTTCCAAGTCAGAAAGCAACAGGTGTCAATTAAGAGCCATCAACGACCATCACAAATGTAAATAAAGTGACTTTATTATACACTGCAGTGTATTTCTTTCATTACAATACAATAGCACATTTATTATACATAGAATAAGGTATGTTGTGTGTAGTTTTAAGGCTTATTTAGTTGAAAATTATATTTTATGGAGACCTGGGAACAGATTATTCCCATTTTAATGGTTTCCTATGGGAAATTAATTATTGGGATACACAATTTTCACCTGACACACTCTGTCTGGGAACCAATTAAGTTCGTAAGCCAAGGCCCCACTGTACATCAACGACCATCACAAATGAAACGACTATTATACAGTACAGTTTATTTCTTTAATTACAATCCAATAGCACATTTATTATACATAAAATAATATTTTGTGGAGTTTTAAGGTTTATTTAGTAGAAAATTATGTTTTACGGGGACCTGGGAACGGATTATTTTCATTTTTAATGATTTGTTATGGGAAATAAATGTTTGGCAGACAAACGTTTTGCCTTACACACACTTTCTGGGAAACAAGTTCGTAAGCGGATGTATCACTGTATGTGTATTGTATTGTATTTTGTACAGCTGCCCCCATTTCAAGCTCAAATACCCCAAGACCAATATAATTTCGGAATTAACTATTCTTTCTGATGAAAGAAGAGAGTTCAAGTTCTCGTCCCCAGCCGCAACATTGAATGTTTGTGTAGTCCTAAAACTCAATATTCTGTAGGTCCTGCAATTTGAGTGACAATGACAAAAACCCTGTCACTGGAGTGGAGACATTTTTGCACATCGTTTGTCAGTGAATGAGTTAAGCGGCTCCACCGATTCAGGTCATGAGACATGAAGAAGTAGAAATCGCAAAGTTGTCAGAAAAGCTTACTGATGCAGGGAGCGATGGGAGAGCGACTCTGCTGGTATCCCTTGGCACATCGGTTACAGGTGATTCCCGCAACTCCGTCCTTGCAAGGGCATTGGCCTGTCGTCTGGTTGCACGTCTTCCCTGCCGCTCCAACTGGATGGCAGTCGCATGCTGAGGAGAAGGGGGACAATGAGATGACATGAGAGACATGAAGCCAAGTCCTGATTTGATATACAGTGAGACCTCAACTTACAAACTTTTCGTCTTACAAACGTCAAATTTATTAAAATTAAACCTTATAATAAGCACTATTTTCATAATACACACTCACCACGGCTGGCGGAGTGATCTTCGGCGGAAGCGCACGACCGAACAACACCAGAGGTTAAGTTACCAACAGTCCTTATGGAAGGTGACTCTTCTTCCATAAGCCATCAACGACCAACAAAAAGGTAAATACAACTTTATTTTACAGCACAGTTTATTTCTTTAATTACAGTCCTCATGTAATGCGCCTCTCTTTCCAAACAGCAATTCCCTTTGACCTCCGACGGCATTCCATCAAGCCATAAATGACCATCATAAAGGTAAATAAAACGACTTTATTTTATAGCACAGTTTATTTCTTTAATTACAGTCCTTATGGAATGTAACTCTTTCCAAACAGCAATTCCCTTTGACCTTCGACCTCCAACACCATTCCATCAAGCCATAAATGACCATCACAAATGTAAATAAAGTGACTTTATGATACAATTCAGTGTATTTCTTTCATTACAATACAATAGCACATTTATTATACATAGAATAAGGTATGTTGTGTGTAGTTTTAAGGCTTATTTAGTTTAAAAGTATATTTTATGGAAAAATCGGGAACGGATTATTCCCATTTTAATGGTTTCCTATGGGAATTTCTTTTTTGAGATACACACTTTTCGCCTTACACACTCTGTCTGGGAACCAATTAAGTTCGTAAGTTGAGGTCTCACTGTAGTTCTAAAACCACACTCTCCCTTGACTGCGGCAAAATGTGTGTGCGAATGTGTGTGTGCGTTGGTTGTCACACACACACACTACATCATTAAGTGTCGATCTTCCTTCCTCCAGCGAGTCCCCGATGTTCTGCCATCTCACTGTTTTCAACTCCTGCTCTGAATTTAAAGGGAATAAGAGGAGCTGCTTTAATTGGAGCGGAATCAAGACGGCTGCGTTTACTCACACCGCGGTGCGGGCGCCGCATTCCTGCCGGTGCACGTCGACGAGAAATAGCAAAAGAAGGAAAACTGCCCATGCGCATAGTTAGACCTCCTTTTGGTTCCATATATTGACAGTCATCCAAATACTCAAACATACTGAGAAGTCATTCCCCATTTGGAGTCAAGTGGATTTTCTTTCAGTTACATCAGAGTGAAGGGGAAGCAGGCCTCGCACCAGCATAAAAGCACCTCGTTACAGAGTTTCGGGTGGGAGCGCGTCTCGAAGCGCAGACGTTTGTGATCAGACATGCTGCGTGCTCTTCAGATTGAGTTTCCACTGCAAAGCTTTTTAAAAAAAGGCAGTGACGCGCTTGTGCACACTAGCTGAATAATGTTTCCCGTTCACGGTTGAGCACTTCAAAGTCTGCTTAAGCGGTTTGCTGCACGTTCAATGTGAGATATTTGCTGCGTGACTATTGCTCCAAACAATTACAAGACCGAGACACAGCGCTTGAAGTACGAGCAAAGCTCTCAGATTGGCGCCGAAAGTGTTGCCTGGTAGGAACCGAGAGAGGTACTGACAGTTTGACTTATCTTAGATACAGGTAACATTCGATTTACGACCGGCGCGAGTTACGACCACGACCGCCAGACCTTTTTTTTTCTACGGCTGCCACCACTATAGCCAGCAACGCTGTTGAACTCGACAGTGAACCCACATGTAGAATTAATAAATTGGCCAGTTGTGCTGTTCCCTGCGTGTGCCAAGTGCTGCCATCTAGAGGCTCAACTAGGAACAGCAAATTAGCATGAGTACAGACGCTACCCACCTTACGAGCGAGATACGTTCCGAGCGGTCGTTCGTGAGGTGAATTTGTTCGTAAATTGCTTCAGTACTATCATTTGTATGTATTGCATGTTTAAGTCAAACACTGAACGGGGAAGTATAAAACACAGACCTTCTAACAGTCGTAAAATAAACTCACACCTACTGTAGGACGACGACATACCGTATATCCTTAGGTCTTCGGTAAGCCATTGCTGAAGCTGCTAGCAAATAATGACTGAATTACGTACCATTACGTTTTGTTATGCATGGCATCCTCCTGGAGCGTCAACAGGGAAGAGAGATTTCCTCCCCGCCCACATACTCTACGCAGCCAATATGAAGTGAGCTGGGCGCCTTTTCCTCAGAGCGTCAACTGGGAAGAGGGATTTCCTCCCCGCCAACATACTCTACTCAGTAAGCAAGCTCGGCGGATCGGGGCCTGAACTTGTATGCAAAATTCAGCGTAGCTGGGCGCTGATTAGTCAGCCTTGGTGTCCGTCGTGTAAGCATTCAGCCCTTGAAACCTCCAATGTGTCTGCGTGCGTGCATGTGCGTGAAGCATAGTATGCAGGCAATCGCAAGCGAGCTCGGCCGGGAAGAGGCACGCGATCCAAAATCTAATTTACAGCATATCTGTCCAAACATTTTTCGACATACAGTACCCGCAAAAATGTTCGTATGTAGCGCTTTTCGTAACTCGAATGTTTGTAAGTTGGGGAGTGTCTGTAATTGACTGAATGAGACCGCCAATTTTCTAAAATGGTGACATTTTTAGCACACCAAAACTGGCCCCCTTTGCAAAGGTTTGGAGATAAGCTATATAGATAAAGGTTATCTTATCTTAACTCTGCCAGACAATAGGCAAAAATGTGTCCACTCCAGCGCCAGGGTTTTTGTCATTTTCACTCAAATTGCAGGACCCACAGAATAGTGAGTTTTAGGACTACATCAACATTCAATTCAGCGAAATAAACCTTAGACTCTCTTCTTTCATCAGAAAAAAGTTAATTCCTAAATTATATGGGTCTGGAGTTATCTAGGCTTGAAACGGGGGAGGCGCCACAAAATACTATACAATACATGCATATTGATTTATATCGCGCTTCAACAACAGCTGAAGCTGTAAAAAAAGTGCCAACAAGGAAAAAAGGCAAATGCTGCCCCCTAGGGGAATGGAAAACACTGTCAGACCAGCGCCTTGTAGGCACCCCCCACAAAAAAAAAAAAAACAAAGAAATTCGGGAATGGCGCTCCACGTCATACTTTTCAATTCTCGAATAAATTGTGAAATGGCAGCAAATGAGTTATAAGCAGATTCCGGTCAGTGTGACATGGATCAATTTGCTCTCCTCTGTTTCAGCTTCCGGACATTTGAAGAAAAGGGGGGAGGGAGGACGGGAGGTTCTATACTTGTGATTCTCCAAGAACCCCGTTTACACTTGGCTTGATGAGGGGTGCCCATCGCCGAAATGAAGCGTGAAACCGTTCCATGCCGGCACCGGAAATTCTGCCGGTGAGTGGCCATCCAAGTTGTACGTCAAGTGAGGCGGGAGGATTGGGCAATAATAGCAGACTTCCTGCGGGCTGCGTTGGCACAGTCCTTCCATTTCCTGTCCAACAACAGCAAAGCGGGCCGCCGGGCTGATTGAAACAATAAATAGAAGCTCCTTAACGGAGGTCGGGTTGCCTCGTTTTGGTCACCTGAGGAGAAAAGGGACCCATCCGGCTGTTTGGCTGTGCCGGCTAGCGACGGGGCTTCAGCTCTCGTCTGGAGTGTTTAGAAAAGACTTGAATGGATGTCACTCCATCATCGGGCTGAGCGAGAACGCTCTCTCGCATTAACCTGGCGCCGGGTTCAAAACTGGGAATCTCACTCCTCTTCCTTCCGATGCGTGCAAATGTTTAGACTGGCGGCCTTGAACAACGGCGTGAAGGACCATTTCCAAGAGCGGGTGATCGATCAAACTTTTGCCTGACCGCACGCGGTAAACCAACCCCGATGCTGTGGTAAAAAAAGAGCTACAGAGAAGCCCACCCACCCCCCACACACACAGACCTTTTTTTGTGGTCTCTGTTTCCAATAATCCTCTGCCGCTCGGCCTGAGACCGGAGGTATGCGCCCGCACCTGCGCCCCAGTGTGTTGTGTCCGTTTATGTGTGCGCGTGTGAAACAGGCATGAAGAGATTAGTGAGCCGCTTCACACCTCGCACCTTCTGTTTGTTATGTTTGTCTTGTCAGTCATTGGCAGGGGACCCCCAAATAGCTTTGCAGCGGTGCGGGTCAGTTCACCGGTGCGGAGACAGGTGGCTGCTTTATTCCAAACTTTCCAAAGAATTCCTTTAATACTTCAAGCGTGACCGTGTAGGATTGCCTGCTAACTGCCAACAAAGGGATTATTTTACTGGAATTTGACAGAGTGACTCGTATTCGATGACGACTCCGCAAGCCCCCGTTATGACAATGTTGACTTTTCAACACGGGATTCAAGGTCTTCTTTTGCATGTACTGTCAAAGTCTGGAGCGAAACAACCATACACACACACACACACACACACACACACACACAAAAAGGAGTCCAAGATGGCGCCCGAATAGGCAGTCATCAGCAAGTGCTCACATGAGCCTTGCTTTTTTTTTTTTTTTTGTCTTGTTTTGTGTTTTCTTTTGTCACTTTGTGTTGTTGGGCGTCGTGTGGAATGCATACGGATTGTTTTTCAGCATTTTCTGTAAGAGACTGTACTGAGCGCTTGCGCCTTTTCGGCAGCATGAATATGCCAGTACTGTTTTTGAATGGGAGGAATGTCGGAGCCATTCGACTGCCATCGCTGGACACCAAAGGGGCCATTGTGCTTTTTTTTTTGAGCCTGTTATGGGCAGCATCTTCACAGCCCCGCTTTGTTCAGCGGAAGGTCGGTGCTGTTGGACAGTCTGCGGTTGGATGGATGCATGGCTTGAGGAGCCCGCGATAAGAAGAAAGGAGCGTCAGCGCAGAGCGCCGATGCGTATGTGGAACTGTCGCGGCTTGGAATTGAAGCGGATTTATGTGGGACAGGAGATGTGAGACACTCTCTTCGTCAATGGATGCTACAGCTTCGTGTTTGCTTTCAACATTTAGCTTGTAGTAGACGTACAAATTCCACCATGACGTCCCTGATCCACTCTCTCTCGCTCTGTAACCCATCCCCCACTGCTGCCTTCTTGACCAATCACGTGGCTTTAACCGAAGACTGGGGGCAGGGAATAGAGGACAAAAACAGTGGCCGCCATTTTCTTATTAGGAGAACGCGCTCGTTCGCGAACAACACATCAGTCATTGTGGCAGCTCCGTGTGTATCCCGAAAAAATAGTTTGTATGCCAAGGTAAAATGTTCATAAATGTAAGGTTCGTGAACCGAAAAGTTGGTAAGCCAAGAGGTTCGTAAACCGAGGTTTCACTGTACAAGTTGTGTGTATTTTTTTTGTCATGTGTACCGTCAAATGTTTACCTTTGCAAGCTCTCCGGTGTGAGATGGACTTGGTCATGTCCCTGTAGAAACCTTCCTTGCAGTAGTGGCAATGGCGGCCCGCCGTGTTGTGACGACAGTTCAGGCAGACGCCGCCGCTCCGGCGGCCTGACAGCTTGTACAGCTCCATGTTGAAGCGGCAGCGGCGAGCGTGCAGGTTGCAGTGGCAGGCTGACGGGTGGGAGACGGGGAGACGATTAATGAACGCTCGACAATTTGCGACTTTGTCAAAACGCAACGTGATTCTTTCTCGGCGATGCCCAAAGATGTCATTGAAACAGATGGCCGACCTTGGGAATAATACAGCCCGTGCAATGAACGTCCGGCTTCGGGATCACTTTGAGTCTGCCACCTGCTTGTGAATTTAACCTTTGAACCCTGGCAGGAAAAGGTACTTCCCCCTCTCACGGAGATCTGAGGCTCTTCTATTTGTTGATTTGTGATCAGTCCAATTTTCGGGCGTTCCAACTTAAATGGCGCTTTGAGCACAATTTTTACTTTGTCATCAGACAAAGTCGGCGTTTGCTTTTCATAAAAGGTAAAGCTCGCTCGCGTTTCTTCGCATTGCACAAATCTCCACCCTCAGCGATCTTCATGTTATTGCCTGGAGATGCTGGCTCTCGATAACACTGCCGCATATGCTCCATGATCATCAGGGCTACGACTCACACACACACCAAGTCACACCTGCCAGAAGGGACTCAAGCCGGCAGGTGGCGGGGATTCAGGCATAACCCGCCCCCAACCCACCTCCTTATAGGACGGGTCCATTACTAATGCACACACAGCACCAGTCTTACACAGAGGTGTTTGGCAGCTGTCACAAGCTTATCTCCAATGGTTCCTTCCCTGAGGCTGATCGAACACACATTTTAAGAGTTCGCACGCACGCATACACACACACACACACACGCACGCACACACACACGCACACACACGCTCCCTCCTCCCATCCCCTCTTTGCTCTTTACCGCTTTCTTATCCCAGATGTTATCTCCACTTAAGGGAAGTGTGTGAGAGGGAAATGGAAGTGGGGAAGGGGTGTAGGGAAGGGGCTCTATTTTACATGGAGAACAATTGAAACGCGCCCTTCACTACTAACGAAAGGATTACAGTTTCATCAGAAGAAAATAATCAAGGATTGCAGATGAAATGAGACATTTCCTCGCTCCAAAAGCATTGACGTGAATTATTTTAATGGGGAAACAAGGGTTATTTGTTACTGTCGCAGAAATAAATCTAGTTTTTTTTTCTTAACTGGAAATATTGCGACCCCTCCCCCGCAATATGTTTTTTTTATGGATGCGAGTGGTATCAGAGGATTAATAAATGCTATCTTGGCAGCTGTCCCCAGGCACTTATGATGAGCACTGTGCTGTCTCACTCACGGAGTCACCACAACAGTTGTCCAACGGTGACAATAGCGTGAACGCCGATAAGACGAATGGCACCTCGGTGCATGTGTCATCTAAAATTAGATATGGTTGAACTGAGTTTTTTGTTGGTTCTCGTCTTCTTCAAGTTTTGTTAATCAAACAACATTTTCGTCCAGTTTGGTGACATTTTTGCTCAAAAATGTGCATAACAATGCACTTTCTTATCAAGCCTCTTGTAGGTTGTTGTGTAAAAAAGGATGACCAGATGGAATGGCTTTCTGAGATGCTATGTTTTGTGTGGCACGAGTGTGTCAAACTCATTTTATGTCACAGGCCTGTTTCAGTTCCAGTTTCCCTTATTATCAGAATCAGAATCAACCAAATAGAACTGTATAGTGCCCCTTTGCAATTTTTTGATGATGATACTAGTGCAGCGTGTTCTACCGGGAACAAATTCCTTGTGTGTTCTACATACTTGGCAATAAAGATGATTCCCATTCTGATTATGACTGAAAGAAGTCAGGATCAACGGTTTATTCACGTAGCGACGCTAGCTTCATTCCAGTAACATAGACACTACATTGTAACGTCTATGTTACTGGAATGAAGTAATTTCATCTGTGCTGTATGTCATGCATATTAGCATATTTGACAATAAAGCTGACTTTGACTTTGACTTTGAATGAAGGTTTTTTTTGGTGATAAGCAAATGCTGACATCATCACTCTTTTTATTAAAAATGAAAATTGAAAATTTTGGTAGAGATTTTCGCAGGTGGTAGGAAAGTTGACCTCTTTGATTTGCTTTCGCGAGCCACAGAGAATAATGTAGGGGCCATATGTGGCCCTCAGGCCTTGAGTTTGACACCAGTACACTAATGCATGGTTTGGTTGAACATTTTTGTTGAAACAGACCTTTAATTCCCTTTTGTTCAATGCGATGCTGCTCCGCGTGTGATAAAGAGGCACTTTTATGACTTTTAGCGCGTGGGAGGTCTAAAGTCGTTTCTGGTATGTTTTATGATGTAGTCTCTCTGCATCACACATTTTCACCTGCCGCGGGCGAGTCTGCATTGGAGATCCCCACAACAAAGAGGGCTTCACGTTGGATGGCGATAGCTCAAGAGTGCAGCTTTGACGTTACGCCTCCGCCGATGAATTTAGCCGACAGTTCTGCTTTTATTTGGCGGAAAGGGCCCACTTGGAGCGATGATGTACCATTCTATTTACATTCAAGGGTCATCTATCAGGCTTAGTGAAGGAGCCACTTGGAGTGGGTGTACATGTTGGATCGGAATTGCAAATATCACATTTTGGAGATGTGAGAATGATCACCGGGAGTGGGGAGTTTGGGGGGGGGGGGGGGTCTTGACATGATCTGTATCATGCACAGTGTAGAAATACTGAGAGAATTGTGATCACACAGGACTGCAGCTGCTGGGAAATTGCACGGTAGGTGAGCGTGTGGACAACAACAAAGGAGCAACGAGTTATCCAGATGATGAATCATTTTACGAGAGATTGGAGCGATTTTTGACGATTTTCACTGAGGGCAAAAATGTAAACAGTCAAAGAAATGTTTGATTTCAATCTTGGCCAGAAAAGTTGCAGGTTTACTTCATGACTTCAGAATAGTGCCTCATGAAGAGTGAATGCCGTCACCTTGGTATCTCGGAAACAAATAACATTAAAAAAATGTGCCTATCCAAAGGGTTTAAGATCTTAATCAGAGACCAATGATTTTACACAGCATATTGAAGAAAAAAGAACAGATTGGTTCGAAAAACAATCGAGCTAGTTTTTAGCTAGCACTTTTTAGAGGAAAGGGCATGTGATTACCGCAACGCAGGATGTGAAAATGAGAAAATGTACTCGCCCTTACGATTACACCAGTTTCCTCTTTTCTAGCCCGAGCCTATACTGACTTTGCTTTGTTCCCCGTGAACGAAAAACAAGCTTCAACCAAACCGTTCCAACTAAGTTGGAAGCAAGGGAACATCCAAAAGGTATTGGAAAAGTTGGACTACACACAAACACACTTTGAACATACATATCAGCGATGTGCAGGCTAGCTTCTGTGGCTATGCCTGACTTAGCCGTGGTGGTACCAAACAGAGCTTTGACAGATGGTCAAGTTTAGACCACCTACTCAAGTCACATAGCTGAATGCTGGCTAACTGAAAGCTTTCCATTGAGCGGCGATGTCACGGGAGGCGTCCTCCGTCTTTCATTGGCAAAGCTCCGCCATCCCTGCTGGGGCTCAATTAGCAGAGCCATCAAATGGCCTCCATCCGTGCTGTTGAGCGCTTGCAAATGGTCCCGTTGCCGCGTGAAGGTGGAATGCGGTGCCTCGATGTCAACAGCCGGTGGATATCATTTGGTGACATCAAATGTCACAATGCGTCATTAGGCAATGCCGTTTAAAGCTTAGTGGGGCATAGTAACGACCCTCCCGTGGCCAAAACCTGAAACAAGCAGCCGGCTTGAGTTGGAACTGTTCAATAGATTATTTGAAAAGTGCGTACATGCACAATCATTCTGCATAACACTGCATTGACATTGACTGGTACTTGTAAGAGGGAGCTTATTGTCACGTTTCGGTTTGCGACCAACCAGTGGCACTGCATGCAGCTGCACAGGTGTTGGTTGTTTTAATCAGTGGCAGTTAAAAGGACTCCCGGCATGACCATTCAGTGTCAGGTCGTTGTTTGTTTCACCCTGTCAGGTTGCATCTCGTCATATTTTACTCTTGGTTTTGTTTGCTACGTTGTTGTTGTTTGAGATTTTGTTCCTGCTTACTTTATGTAATAAAATGTATCAAATACACCCTCACTACAAACTCACTTGTACTCTTTGGCATTTGACTCAGCACGATTCAGACTTGATCTTAGTTTTACTCTCTTGTGCTTTCTACCATCGTTGTGACTGCTTTATTTCCTGTATGTGATAGTTGTCCATGTTAAGTGCTTTGTTACAGCTTCAACTGTTGTTGTTAAAGCGCTATATAGATCAATGTGTATTGTATTGCATTCCATCGAAAGGCTAGACACAATTTGAAGTTCCTCCTTGTGGAATATTGCCAGGGACTACTGTTTCCTTATTTGAGTTTGGAGGCCAGTGGAGTGACAGTGAGCATTGATGAAAAGATTCATTGAGGGTAAGAGTAAGTACATACCAAGAAGTGAGTCGGGACTATAATATGCAGGCGGACTCTGTCTGCGCTCATGGTAGTTGAAATGTAACTCAAAAGACGATGACAGATGGAACACGGTGGAGACATTTTCTCCAGATATGAAGGTAAAAAGTGGGGGATTCATAGTCACCAATTGTTTTGATGGAAACATTGAGTTGAGATCACAGAGGGATTTTGGTCCCAAAGTTTGTGCGGGTTGCTAGGTGGCCTCCAGGACGTGGGTACAAGCTGAAGAGGAAAAGGCTTGGTTCTTCCTGAATCGCGGCAGCTTCTGGCAAGCGTTCGCAGTGACCCGTCAATGTCATTAGCGACGGAATAAAAGGCCACCCCAATGAGGTCGTTTACGGCATCGACCCCAACCACTGAACCACGACGCTTATTTTCCACAAAAGGCTTCGTTAGGGGAGAATTCCAAAAAGTGAAACGCTAAATTTACGTATAAGCATCATCTCACAATGAAGACGGGATTCTCATCGTGGAAATTAAAAGAGCCCATTTGCCCCCATACCAGCAAATCCGAAATGGTCCCATTGCGTTGCGCATCAGCGTCTCTAGTTCTGCTCATCGCTTGCGTTCAGAAACGATTTTCAACCCTGGCGGGCCTGATGCAAATTGCTACATTTTGCCATTCAACTGATGTCAAGTATTCAAAGTTACCATCGCAGTCACGCTGTTCTCAGAATGATGAATGGCGGACACTGTGTTCATTTTTTTTTTGCCGCCAGATGCAATCCCAACACCCCACAACATAAAAACTTCACGGAACACATCCCAGACACCCCACATATTGTCTCTGCGCTCTGTCTGAGGTCATACTTTTTCCCAGTGGCGGACTGAAAGTGAGAACCAGACACCCGGCGTTATCTCCCCAACTCTCTATCGTGAGAAATTGGACCTCGATGTCTGTGTAAATAAAGACCAAACGCAATCCAAATGTTCTACGAGGTCCTCATCGGGGTTGACGTCAAGTTGAGGTTTTCCTGAAAGAGGAAATCGTCTCAGATAGACATTTTGCGTTGTCTGTTTCTATGGGACCAAAGTCCAAGACTGGGATGTTGCTTTCTAGGTGAGCCATCTCGTGCAAAACAAATATTGTTCTACACTGGATGCAATCACCGGTCAGGTGTTTTCCCATGCTGTTAGCTCGAAGAAGGGTTCTTTAAATCATTCACTGCCAGACAATGTGCAAAAATGAGTCCACTCAAGTGCCAGGGTTTTTGTCATTTTCACTCAAATTGCAGGACCCTCATAATATTGAGTTTTAGGACGACATATACATTCAAGGCAGCGTAACAAACCTTAGACTCTTTTCTTTCATCAGAAAAAAAAAAGAGTTAATTCCTAAATTATATGGGTCTGGAGTTGCCTGAGCTTGAAATTGGGGCTGCTGTACAAATTGGGCAAATGCTGCCCCTTGTGGGAGGGAAAAACATTGCCAGAGGTCTGAAACCAAAACCCGAAACAATTCGGGACTGGCGCTCCACCTCATGCTTTTCAATTCCCAAAATTCGGGAATGGCAGTGAATGACTTAAGGTCAGTCGGGCAGTTGAAGGAAAAAAGGGAAATGCTGCCCGCTCGTGGAAGGGAAAAACATTTCCAGAGGTCTGACCAGAACTTTATTGGCACCAAAACCAAAACCAATTCCCGAATACATTTGGGAATGACAGTGATTGAGTAATTGTTGTTTGTGTATTTATTTATTTATGTATTTCTTTTTGATAATCTGTCTGAAAAGGGAAGATGGGTGCTGTCTTTTCTGTAATACCGTACAGTAGCTATCTAGCTGGCTAGCTATTAGCTATCTATCGGCTTGCTAGCTAGCTAGCTTTCTATCTATTTGTCTTACTATTAGTGCATCCAAAAGATAGGCTGTCAAATGAAAAACAAAGTACAGTAAAGTCTCGTTATATCGATATTCAAGGGAGTCCGAAAAAATATCGATATAACCGGGACTATCGATATATCCGATATCGATATAACGAGACTTTACTGTAATGTAGTTTATTCAATACATTGTAAGAATGAAAATTGTAAAGAGCAGTACATTGGGGAGACTCAACAAATTCTCCAAAAAGGACTATCAACATCGCAACGATAATACTACTGGGCCTCAATCGGCAGTACATATGCACCTATAAGCTAGCAACCACTCATTTGACGTCAATGAGGTTAAAATCTTAGCGAAAGAACATAGATGGTTAAAAAGGGGAGTAAAAGAAGCGATTTTCTTTTAAAGCTAAAAAAAGCTAGAAACCACTCAGTTGACGACAATGAGGTTAAAATCTTAGCGAAAGAACATAGATGCTTTGAAAGGGGAGTAAAAGAAGCAATTTTCATAAAACAACTAAATCCTTCATTAAACGGGTTTGGTGGGGTGAGGTTCAATTTGGATCGTTCGTACAACAGCCTACTTAGGCAAAATAGGATTAGGAATACTGATGAGGTGATACCGGTGGAAGTGGGGCATTCAGGCTCGTCGTTAGTCAGGACAGTAGGAACAATCAGTGGAGTGGCAGGGAGTAGTCCTCTGCTCCCCCCAACCTGAGAGCAGGGACCTATCATAGCAGAGTCCGGCACCGCCATATCTGGACAGTAGGGATATATACATATATATATATATATAGGGCCTAAACTACCAGTAAGACTTTAGTTTGCTGCCGAAGTTTCTTGAATAAGAAGCGAAATGTCCGACACCTTCAAAAGAAGTACAGATGACGGCTGAAGAAACCTTTTCATCGTTAGAAATGAAATGTATTATTATTATTATTATTATTATTATGTTTTCCCATCCTACATTTCTTGTGGATCAAATGTTGGCAAGATCAAATGTTGGTCACTTTCAGACTCATCGTCGCAATCGACTCGTTCTCAAATTAATGATGTGCCATCACCCCCCCTCACCACCACCACCACCACCCCAAAAAAACATTCCAAAAGCAGGAAAGAAAGTTAAGCAGCTTGACAACAACCGTTGGTGCCGCGATGTCAAGGTCACCGCTGGTTTCATTTCCACTGGCAAAAGCGCCGCCGGCCACATTGTTTGACTTTTCCACGAGCGGCAGTCAAGCTTCGGCGCGTTTTACATGACTGAGACTCGGCAGTCCATCTAACTGGCACTCTGCTGCTGATGGGATTTTCAAGGGTGTGTGACTTTCAAACCTGTCGGGAGGCCAAGAAATGTTCCTCAACCTGCTCTGCACCTGTTTTCCATCAACCGGTCGGTGCAAGTTTTATGCTCGCTTTCACCTGGAATCGATTGTAGTTTTTTCTCCCTCACATACACACTCTCACCGCGCCCCCCACAACTACTATTCTCATGCAACCTTGATCGCGAAAACTCATTTGTTGTTCGGGTTTGGACTATTTACAGAGCACATCTGAAAGTTGTAACGTTCAAACCCAAAGGGGGGAAACAACTCTCGTGGTCATTCATGGAGATCCAAACAAACAAAGTGCCGCGATAGCAACGCGTCTAGTTGTTTTTGACGACTGCCTTTCTCACGACGGAATTTGAGTGAACGTGATGTTCTGATATTAAACGTAATAGTCGCGCTTGCCCACGCCCACGGCACCGGTACAAACGGGAAGAAGACGAAGACAGGGGCGCGAAGGAAGACTAATCTCCAAAGATCTATGACCTCATGTTTTGCTCCAATCGCGACACGAGCCAATGGCGAGGAGCTCAAATGAGAGACAGATGGCGAGCGGGCTTGGCGGGGCCAAACCTGTTGACCCAAACAGGAGGCGGGCAGCGCAAGGAGCGTGTCAGCCGTCCCCACCGACAAAGATGGGGGACCACTACATATACTGTATACTAGTGTTGCGCAATACCGTAAAAAGATTATGCTTAGATTAATGTCGTCTTTTATTATTTATAATTGTATATGTTGTTTTACTGTGCTTGTCTTGTGATTGTAAAGTTCCCTTGAGGGTTTTGAAAGGCGCTTCCTAAATAAAATGTATTATTATTATTATTACTACTCCTACTACTGTATTTTTTTAGTGCATAAGGCACACCAGAGTGTATGGTGCACCCTCAATGAATGGTGTATTTTCAAACGTACGATAAACGTATTTCAAAAATACGATATTATTATTATTATTATAGTAGTAGTATCTGTGTTGTGAATATTGAAATATCAATACAAGTGCCATATTTAGCATGTTCCCTAAAGGAATGACATTTTTATGATTGCATTTTTTTCTTTTCATCTGGCAAAACAATCTTTTGCTGTTTTTGTATCAGATGCCAATGCAATTTTAAGGTTGCATCTGATTGGCCAGTCATAAAAGCAGATCATTTCATAGGAATGTTTCAATTTTAAACCCACGTCTTTGCAATACCCAATATTTTTTTTCGATACACTGCGCAGCCCGAATATGTTCTACACTTTCAGCATAGGTGTCAAAGTCAAGACCCGGGGCCAAATCTGGCCCACCACGTCATTTTATTTGGCCCGCGGAAAGCAAATCAAGCAGGTCAAGTTCCAGGATGCTTGCGAAAATTTGAACCAAAATTTCAAATTGGCGTATGTAAACCACAATAACAGTCATCATTCTTGACTTCAGGTTTGAAAATTAGTTATTTATAATAATAATAATAATAATAATAATAATAATAATAGGTGGCCCGGTAGTCAAGTGGTTAGCACACCGGCTTCACAGTGTAGAGGCCGCCGGTTCGCGTCCCAGTCCGGCCTCCCTGTGTGGAGTTTGCATGTTCTCTCTGCGTGGGTTTTCTCCGGGTCCTCCGGTTTCCTCCCACACTCCAAAAACATGCATGGCAGGCAGATTGAACACTCCAAATTGTCCCTAGGTGTGAGTGTGAGAGTGACTGTTGTTTGTCCTTGTGTGCCCTGCGATTGGCTGGCAACCAATTCAGGGTGTCCCCCGCCTCGTGCCCGAAGACAGCTGAGATAGGCTCCGGCAACCCCCGCGACCCTAATGAGGAATAAGCGCTACGGAAAATGGATGGAATAATAATAACAATAATAATAATAATAATAATAATAATATATTTTATTTCTAAGCACCTTTCAAAACTCTCAAGAACGCTTCACAGTCACTGGATAATAACTTTTTTTTTGTGCGGGTGAGCAGCGGCAGGCATTCGCGCCAGCGTTCACTCTTCCCCAAAGTAACACGGCAGCAAAGTTATGAAAGGTAGAGGAAAGGAAAGAAAGAAATCAAAAAACAAAATAC
The DNA here is from genome assembly GCF_051943395.1 of Hippocampus bargibanti. Classification (NCBI taxonomy): domain Eukaryota; kingdom Metazoa; phylum Chordata; class Actinopteri; order Syngnathiformes; family Syngnathidae; genus Hippocampus; species Hippocampus bargibanti. Next base: position 14,742,637 of record NC_142750.1, read on the forward strand.
AGGAGCTGCTGGAAAGGCAGCCAGTCTCGTGGCGCCATCTTGAATTAATTTTGCGTGTGTTCTTTATGTGATATGTGGAGGAGAATAAACATTCTAATGGTTTCAACGGCCCTCGAGAGGAAACCGTAACTACAGTGTGGCAAAAAAATGGGTTTGACACCCCTGCCTCGAAGGAAGCTCTGGACTAAATAACTCCAGTTCATCCAACCTGAATGAAGGAGTCCCACCCGTGGGTGTTGCACCGTCTTTTGTGTCAGAGCAGAGCTTCCCTGATGATTTCCTCTTTGGAAGATGCGCTCATTGGGATTTTTTGACGTCCGCCTCCCTCCCACAGCGAGATGGATGCCACACGTAGCGAGCTTTTTGTTTGAGTAAAATACACTCACATGTCGGCTTTGCAAGGGGGCCAAGGAGTGGGCCAAGGGGAACAACTTGTTCATTTGTCCTTTTTGCTTGAGCAAAGCAACGCATTGTCACTACTTGTTACTTTTCCAGCTTTGCTTCACGGTGCTCGGGGCGGTGAGTTGTTGATACTGCCCCCCCCCCATCCCTCCTGCAGACCCCTCCCGAAGGCTCCCCCTTGCTCTGCTTGAAAAAATAAACAGCACCACCATACGTTCACTTGCACTGAACTCTTAAATGGGGATTCAAATGACCTCCCACCGTGTTCCCTTTCGGAATTGCTCACAGGCTTTTCAAGGCGGCTCTGTCGGTGCCATAAAATGTCACTAAAAGCGGCCTAATTGTCGGTCCATTCTGGACCGGCACCTTCTTGGGGGAACACAACACGCCCCTCAAGTCTGTCACCGCAGCTGCAACGCTTCCTTCTGGCTGCGGGATTGAGGAACAGGCTCAAAGCGGCGGCATCGCACATTTGGAAAAGCTCAAGGCGCGCTTGTTGCATGTGATTGAATGACATCTGACATCTTTTCTCCTCTGGAATTTTCTTGGGGTGCACTTGACTTTTCAAAAGGGCATCCTCATCAATCAGTGGGTGGATATTTGGGACACTGTAGCCAAAGTTCAGGTTACATTTTATACTGTTTCATAACAGTGTTAATCAACTGTTTTTCATGTGTTTTATTTTATAATTACTGGGTTTGAAATCACAATATCAATCCACCCGTCTATTTTGGAAAGCGCGAGATGGAACCCAAAACCCAAATCTGGACAAGTCGCAAGACACACATAGAAAACAAGCCATCTTGTATCTTTTTAACTTACGTTCACACATACATATAATGGCTTGAGATCTAATAGACATGTTTTGCGATTGTGAGAGGACGGCGGAGTACCCTCAGAAAGTGATGATGAATATTATCATTAATCTATGCGAGCAGAGGCGACAGAGTTGAGATTGAAGCCCAGCCTCAGAAATGGAAGGAATATCCTTAATTAATTGCCATCATAATGAATAAATAAATAAACAGAGGAGGTATGTCATTTCTGGACAGAAATTAAGTAAATACATAAAACAATAAAAATAAATACTGTACACACACAACAAATTACAAACAGGGTGCTTAGTGGTTTTCGTTAAGCTAATGTCTAATTTAAAATGCGTGCATCTGAAACGGGGTTTTGGTTTTCTTTTTGATTGCATGCGTCAAATCCGCAATTTCCAAGACTAATTGGCAAGTTTGACAATAAAAAGACAATTAGTCTTATCCCATAGTTGCTGTTGGAAGTAATGATGGGGGAAACTAAATGCAAAATGAGTATTTTGGCCTACCGACACACTCGTTGGCCTCCCTGGCCGTGGCGCGCTGCCAAGGCCGGTCGTAGTGGAAAGGTTTGCACCTGTCGCACTCGGGTCCCGCCGCGTTGTGCTTGCACTCGCACACCAGCTGACCTTCCCTGTCCTTGACGCACTTGGACGCGTGGCCGTTGCACTTGCAGCGTCCGCCCACCTGCAGGTCCGACGCGGCGTAGTAGTAGGAGTCTCGGGCCAACTCCGAGTCGTCCTCGTTCTCGTCGCCAAAGGTGTGCAGCCGGCTGAAGATCACCTTGATGTCGGTGGCCGTCACCCAGTCCTGGAGCACCGGCGAATTGTCAAAGTCGTGCGCCGAGGGTCTCCCGTCCAGCGTGCTGAAGGCGATGAGACCCCCGGTCAGCGGGCGCATGTCTGTGTGCGAGTCGGTGCAGATGGCCTCCTGTTCGTTCTGCTTGGTGATGGTCGCCTTGTTCTGCCGGTTGTACATCTTCTTGCACTGGGTCGAGTAGTACTGGAAGGGCACCCAGGACTTGCCGTAGTCCATGGACTTGTAGATGGCCATGGATTCCGGCCTGGGGGAGCAAAACTGCAGGCTCACGTAAGTGACCTCGAACTTTTTGCCGAGGGACAAGGTGAGGGTGACGTTCTGGGGGTATTGCGCGTAGTTCTCCGACTGCCAGCAGGTGAGGTTGTGCGGGTTGTTCAGGTCCGTCAAGTAAACGGACGGGTGATACTTCTTCGGGTCCCCCGAGTCGCACGTGCGGCAGTCCCGCGTCCTGTCGTCCCCCTTCTCGGACACTACGCAGTACCTGGTCGCCGGGGAGCCGCACGTGCTGGACACTCGCACGTCCTTGCCGAAAGCCGAGTTGACGAAGTCGGGGATGCACCTTCGCGGGTTCCCGTTCTCGTCGTAGCACGGGTCCGGGGGCGAGGACTGGGCGGCGAACATGCTCAGCCCGTAGCCACCCGAAACGCTTTCGCCCAGGGCGCAGAATGTCACGAAGGTGAGCCAAACCTCCAAAATCCTTCGCATTGTAGTCCGAGTCCGACTTGGCCTGGCAGGAGAAAAGAACATCGGCGCGGTTGAAAAGATGACGTTCAAGTACATTCGCGAGGACGAGCGTGAGATATTCTTACCGGGGAAACAGTCCAAACAAAAAAAAAATCTAATCTGCTATTGGCCAGTTAGCGTTTGGGGAAAAAAAACACAAATATCAATCATAACCTTTCGTTATGCGCGCGCACACAATAAAAAATACAACTTCTTCGATAGGTAATCGTGTATTTCCCTCTTTGAAGAAATGAGGTGAAGTGAAGGGCCAGCCGGCTGTGAGTCTCTCTGTCTGTCTGTGTCGACGGTCAGTCACACCTCTGGCCACCCTCGGCTCTGTCTGCCCCATTCCATCTGTGGTGGGATGCAGAAAAAAGGGGGGTCCTCTCACAACTCCACAGGAGAATGAATCGACCGTCGAGTAATCACTTGGTGGGCGGCACCGCCATCTTGCGATTAAAACAACGCACTACATTCAGTTTGCCTGTTGAGTCCATTCAGGTACCGCCCGCCACGAAGGAAAATCATGAGATATATATTTTAAAAACTTTTCATTTCAATGTTCTAATCAAATCAAAGTACATTTTTAAAGGTAATGATTGGTTTGGTGATTTCAAATTCGCTATAACTGTGTTCTAATTCGCTTGCCATAACCGTGAAACAATATCAATAACCACTGGAGGGCCGACCAACAGACTAATGTGAATTATATTTTGTCCATGAAATAATTGCACATTGTCATTCGGCTTCCTTTCATTGTTGTTCCCCTGTTGTGCTGATTCCAGATGTGTGTTTTTGTATTTAAGCATTTAATCAAACACATTTCTGCCATCATTTGTTACCGCGGTCAGAAATCTACCTGGACGCCTTGACTGTCACATCTCGTTGCCATCCGGGGCGCGCCCCGCCCCTCCTGTCACCTCCTCCGCCAATCCTGGGAGACGGCCCCTCCAATCATCGTACACCTGGGTTCCCACAGCTGATTGTCATTTCACTGATGGTGCCTTCTGACTATATCTGTCTCGCGCTCACTACCGTCTCCGTCGGAGTATTCTTGGTCATTGCCATTTCCACGTCCGTGTTGCCAGGTCTGCTATCATTCAGTTATCTTCCTTCACTCATCCCTGTTTGTTATTATTTGATGCTGTTTCCAGTAAAGACTCTGTATCCATCCAAGCCTGTCACGCCGTGTATTTCGGGTCCTTCCCTAACACCAAAAGTCCGTCGCTCGAGGTCTGCCTCCTAGCACTCGAGCGTTCGTCACACAATACTCCGACCACCCATGGACCCCGCCGGCGTTGACAGGTATGTTACCGCCCTTGTACAAGAGGCGGAGCGTTCGAGCCAGCTGGCCCAGGCGATTGAGGAAATGCGCCACGCCACTACCTCGCTGGCTCAACGCCTCAAGGAGATGGAAAAGTGCATCGCCACCCTCTCTGTTCCTTCCCCCCCGCCCGTGGGCAGGCGCACGCCCCCGCTACCCCAACCCTCACGCTACGCAGGCGAAACCGAGCGCTGCGCTCAATTCCTAATGCAGTGTGCGCTCGTGTTTGAACAACATCCTGACGCCTACGTTAGCGATGAGGCTAAGGTAGCCTTCATCACCAGCCTGCTCGCGGGCGAAGCCGAATCATGGGTGCTGGCGGTACGAGAGTCCCGACCGGAGCTGTGCGCCTCGTATCCGGACTTCGTAGCAGAGATTCGCCGGGTGTTTCACCATCCAGTGACGGAGGTCGAGGCGGAAGGGAAAATCCTCGACTGCGTCCAAGGGGCCCGTTCGGCCGCAGAATACTCCGTCGCTTTCCGGATCCAGGCCGCTGGCAGCGGCTACGGCGACCGAGCGTTGAGGGGGGTGTTTCGTCGCGGCTTGAATTCCGACCTAAAGGATGAGTTGGCTACCCGCGACGCCGGCACCACCTTCGACGACCTCGTCGGGATTGTCATCGGCTTGGATCAGCGTCTTCGAGAGCGGCGAAAGGAGCTGAGCGACCGACGGCCCGAGGTACCCCGAAGCCGACCTCGGTCGACCACACCCGGCAGCGACCGCGCGCAGCCCCAGGAGGGACTCTTCGAACCGATGGTGATAGGGGGGGGAGACGACCACGCCAACCCGAGGGCTCGTCGCACCCGAGGCCCCCAGCCTAGGACCCACGGCCAATGTAAGTCCCCGCCGAAACGGAATCCGTTGGGGGCTAAGTCCACTACACGAGCCACACGGTTGGAGCTGGAGAGTGAACTATTTGGCCCCTCCAGCTCCCAAAGAGTGTGGGCACTAGTGGACTCGGGGGCCGACGGGTGCATTATCGACCCCCACCTGGCCGACCTGCTGGGCTGCCGACTTTTAGATCTCCTTCCCCCTAAGGAGATCGTCGACCTGGATGGCCGATTATTAGCCCGGGTCACCCACCTCACGGCCCCACTTAAGCTCCGAGTGGCAGGCAACCATGTGGAGCACCGCCAATTTCTTGTTATGCCCTCCCGGAACGCGCCATTGGTCTTGGGTCTCCCCTGGCTCAAGGCCCATGACCCATCCATTTCTTGGGAGGGCCCCACCATTCAGGGCTGGAGCCCCTACTGCTACGCTAACTGCCTGCGGTCGGCTACGGCAGGGCGTAACCCCTCCCGCGGTGGCCCGCCCGAGGCCATCTGCCTCAAAGGCGTGCCACATTGCTACCACGACCTGCGGGAGGTGTTCAGCAAAGACAACGCCCAATCCCTGCCGCCCCACCGACCGTATGACTGTGCTATAGACTTGCAGCCAGGGGCTCCATTACCGGACTCCAGACTTTACCATATTTCACAACCGGAACGGGAAGCCCTGAGCACTTACATAGACTCCTCTCTAGCGGCAGGACTCATTCGGCCGTCGCGTTCCCCCCTGGGCGCAGGGTTTTTCTTTATCGACAAGAAGGACGGATCCCTGCGCCCATGCGTTGACTACCGGGGCCTGAACGACATCACCATCCGCAACAAATACCCCCTCCCCCTCATGGATTCGGCCTTTGCGCCCCTTCAGTCCGCCACCATTTTTTCTAAATTGGATCTTCGCAGCGCCTACCATTTGGTCCGAATCCGTGAGGGGGATGAATGGAAAACAGCCTTCAAGACGCCTTTAGGGCACTTTGAATACCTGGTGATGCCGTTCGGGCTCACGAACGCGCCGGCCGTATTCCAGAATTTAATTAATGATGTGCTCAGGGACTTCCTCAATGTTTTTGTTTACCTCGATGACATTCTTATTTTTTCTCGCTCTGCAGAAGAACACCGGCAACACGTCCGACGGGTCCTGGCGCGGCTCCTGCAAAACCGGCTCTATGTGAAGGCAGAGAAGTGTGACTTCCATGTCCGCTCTCTGTCGTTCCTGGGGTTTGTGGTGGAGCAGGGGCAGCTCAGGGCCGACCCCGCCAAAACCAAGGCGGTGGTGGAATGGCCGATCCCAAAGACGCGCAAGCAGCTTCAGCGGTTTTTGGGGTTTGCCAACTTCTACCGCCGCTTCATTCGCGGGTATAGTCAGAAGGCACTCCCCCTCACTAACCTCACGTCCACCAAGCTCCCTTTCAGGTGGACTCCCGATGCTGAGGGGGCTTTCAACCGCCTCCGTCGTGCCTTCACCAACCCCCCCGTTCTGCGTCATCCCGACCCGGATCTCCCGTTCACGGTCGAGGTTGACGCATCCGAGTCCGGAGTAGGGGCCGTCCTTTCCCAGCGCTCTCCCACCGACCAGAAGCTACGCCCATGCGCCTTCTTCTCCCGCCGGCTCAGCCCCGCCGAAGCCAATTACGACGTCGGCAATCGGGAACTGCTGGCGGTCGTCCTGGCCCTGCAGGAATGGAGACACTGGCTTGAGGGAGCTAAACACCCCTTCACCGTCTACACGGATCACAAGAACCTGGCGGCCATCCGGTCGGCCAAGAGACTTAACTCACGGCAGGCCCGATGGTCACTCTTCCTCACCCGTTTTGACTTTTCTCTCACCTACTGCCCAGGGTCACAGAACACCAAGCCCGACGCCCTATCCCGTATCCATGAGCCGGCAGAAAGGGAGGAGACCACCGCCAACATCCTGCCGGCCCAGCGCATCCTGGGCGCCCTGAGGTGGGAGGTTGAGAGAAAAGTCTAACAAGTCCAGGGAACCACCACCATCCCCAGGGGCTGTCCCAAGGATCGCCTGTTTGTCCCCCCCCCCTCTACGCACCGAGGTGCTCATCTGGGGGCACACATCTAAGATAGCTTGCCACCCGGGGGTCAACAGGACGATCCAACTCATCGCCCAACGGTTCTGGTGGCCGGGGTTTAGGAGGGACATCACCCTCTTCGTGAAGGCCTGCCCGACCTGCGCCCGTGGAAAGGCCTCCCACCAGCCCCCGGCCGGACTCCTCCAGCCCCTACCGGTTCCGTCCAGACCCTGGTCCCACATCTCCGTCGACTTCGTGACAGGCCTCCCCCCCTCCCGTGGCAAGACGGTCGTCCTCACCGTAGTGGACCGATTCTCCAAGTCGGCCCACTTCGTTCCGTTAACCAGGTTGCCGTCCGCCACCGAGACGGCTCAACTCCTGGTTAACCATGTCGTCCGTCTCCACGGGATTCCGACGAACATCGTGTCGGATCGGGGACCGCAGTTCGTGTCCAAGGTATGGAAGCGTTTCTGTCGGTCCCTAGGGGCATCGGCGAGCCTGTCGTCTGGGTACCACCCCCAGACCAACGGACAGACGGAGAGGAAGAACCAGGACCTGGAGGCGGCCCTCCGGTGCGTGTGCCTCCACAACCCGGCGGCGTGGGCCCTGCACCTACCCTGGGTGGAGTACGCCCACAACTCCCTGGTCTCCGCAGCCACAGGTCGGTCCCCATTCATGTCCGCCTGTGGCTATCAGCCGCCCTTATTTCCCACACAGGAAGGCCAGGTGGAGGTCCCGTCTATCGATCATCACCTCAGACGGGCCCACAGAGTCTGGAAGGAGACCAGGGACGCCCTGTCACGCACCGCATCCCGGAACCGGCGGGTGGCAGACCGCCATCGACGGCAAGCACCCAGCTACCAGGTCGGGCAGGAGGTCTGGCTATCCACGAAGGACCTTCGGCTGGCAGGGTCCTCGGCCAAGCTGGGCCCACGCTTCATGGGTCCCTTCCCCATCGAGGCCATCCTCAGCCCGGTCTCGGTGAGGCTCCGGCTACCACCCACCATGCGGATCCACCCCGTGTTTCATGTTTCCCTCCTCAAGCCAGTGGAGACCAGCCCCTTAGCCCCCACGCCCGCCCCCCCACCTCCCCCCCGGATATTGGACGACGGACCAGTCTACACCGTGCGGGAGATACTGGACTCCAGGCGCAGGGGCAGAGGAGTGCAGTACCTGGTCGACTGGGAGGGCTATGGACCTGAGGAACGTCAATGGGTCCCACGTGCCTGGATCCTCGACCCATCCCTCACCCGGGCGTTCCATGCGGCTCACCCATCCAAGCCTGGGGGGCCGCCGAGAGGCGTCCCTTGAGGGGGGGGCACTGTCACATCTCGTTGCCATCCGGGGCGCGCCCCGCCCCTCCTGTCACCTCCTCCGCCAATCCTGGGAGACGGCCCCTCCAATCATCGTACACCTGGGTTCCCACAGCTGATTGTCATTTCACTGATGGTGCCTTCTGACTATATCTGTCTCGCGCTCACTACCGTCTCCGTCGGAGTATTCTTGGTCATTGCCATTTCCACTTCCGTGTTGCCAGGTCTGCTATCATTCAGTTATCTTCCTTCACTCATCCCTGTTTGTTATTATTTGATGCTGTTTCCAGTAAAGACTCTGTATCCATCCAAGCCTGTCACGCCGTGTATTTCGGGTCCTTCCCTAACACCAAAAGTCCGTCGCTCGAGGTCTGCCTCCTAGCACTCGAGCGTTCGTCACATTGACAATCAGTTCTGGAGCATAACAATCAATGTCCATGTAGATGTTGCTTTAACCAATCAGAGTCCGTGTTGGCAACCTAAGGCCTGCTAAAAGGCGCTGGAAACGTCGGAGTTTTCGCTAACGATGATTGGCTAGTCACATGATTGGTCACTAGCCAATCTTTTTTGTTCACGAGCCGCTAGATCAGGGGTCCGGACCCTATGGCTCGTGAGCCATATATGGCTCTTTTGATGATTGCATCTGACTCGCCGATGAAACTAAAGACATATTCTCGCCTTTTCGCTGTTCATTTTCTGTTTGGGCTGCAGTTGACGGTAAGTGCAATTTTGATTGAATGATACTGGCCGTTCATGTTGAAACAGGTAAGCGCCCCTTTTAAATAAGCCCAGCGAGTAAAAAACTGTGACGAGTATGAGGAACAGAAAACCATTCATGTTAATGCTGAGTACTATCGTAAAGTTATTTTAAAGGACAACCGACATCGCTTTTTTGTTTCCTAACTGACATCAGAAAAATGTTTTGTAGCATCTAAAATACCCAAAACACCCAGGCTGATATGTTTAGTCAAATGCAAAACACCAATCAAAATTACTTAAAGTGTCCAAAATCTGCAAAAAATTGAGCTGCGAATTGGGCATTTTCAGAAAGTCCCGCCCCCAGTTCGTGACGTCACGCCAAGACGTCTTGCATTGCTTGTGAATCAAAACAATGGCTTCAGATTCGGAGAAAGATGCTTATTTGTTACACAGCCACGTATGAATATGATTCAAATAGTTCTGAATAGGAAAGTATAAATGTTTGCAATCGATTAAGGAAGGTCGCAGGGTCATTTTGAGTGATCAAGACTGATGTGTAGTGTCACAGAAAATGCAGAAGATGGCGGCAGAGCTCCGTTGGAAATAGGTTTATTATTCAACTTGGAATTTTTGTCAATGAATATCAAAGAGTTGTCTCGGTGTAACACACAACGATTCACCATTGCGTTATTTATGTGTTTTCCTTCTAATTTCGCCATCAACACGAAGTTTTCAGACCAAACAAAGTACCGTGAAATGCATTGAGGTGATGCAAGGTATGTCCTTTCTCAGTCAGGGGCGTTCCTTCAGTGACGTAGGGTGAGGACTCGTCACTAACTCAAAAACAAGACTTCTGGAATGTTCAGCGCGAGTCTTAAAAGGTAAAGTATAGCTATATGCCAGGGATGTCCAAAGTCGGTCCTCGAGCGCCGCTGTCCTGTCTGTCTGTTTTTCAGCTCTCCCAGGAGCAACGCACCCGATTCAAAGGGAGAGCTGAAAAACAGGCAGGACAGCGGCGCTCGAGGACCGACTTTGGACACCCCTGCTATATGTGGTGGAATCTTTGTAAAATACGCTCCGTAGAAGTCATTTGAAGACATTTTACAAATTATGGACACAACTTGTCCGGAGACGTCGGTTGTCCTTTAAATAATACATTCTGACATTTTGTTGAAAAGTGGCCGTGCGTGTTTGCTTGTGTGTGTGTGTGTGTGTGTGTGTGTGTGTGTGTGTGTGTGTGTGTGTGTGTGTGTGTGTGTGTGTGTGTGTGTGTGTGTGTGTGTGTGTGTGTGTGTGTGTGTGTGTGTGTGTGTGTGTGTGTGTGTGTGTGTGTTCTCGTTTGTGCGCCACGGTTGGGACATCAACCTGACAGCACGCAGCCCGGTGGGGACTCGTGTACCCGTGGGGACCTAAAATGAGGTCCCCATGGGCAAATTGCTCTGAGAGACTTCAGACGTTTCATGACATTTCCTAAAGTGTCCCCACGGGGTCATTCCAGACCAAAAATCTGTGTGAGTGTATGCGACCCTAATGTGGCAGACTGGTGTATGCCAGGGATGTGTCCTTGCACCAGTCCTGTTCAACATCTTCCTCCTTCAAATAAGCCACTAGCAATAGTGGACTCTTTCAAATACGTACCTGGGCAGCTTTCTCTCTGACGACTCAAACAGGCATCAGCATCTTTTGGCAGACTTAGGACGAGATTCTTTCAAAACAAAGATCTCAAACGCCACACCAAGACTGCAGTTTATCGGGCTGTTGTTGTGTCAACCCTCCTCGACAGCTGCGAAGCATGGACCCTGTACAGTCGCCACCTCAGGATGCTTGAGGCCTTCCACATCAAGTGCCTACAAAGCATCCTTGGGCTATCCTGGAGAGACAGAGTCCCCCACACTGAAAACTCTACTCTGCAAAACCAACTGCGCCAGTGTGGAAGCTACAGTCACCCGGCACCAACTTCGCTGGCTAGGCCATGTGATCAGGACGCCAGAAGAGCGCTTGCCACGTAAGGCGCTTTTTTGCCAGCTCCATCTCGGCCGTCGCCTGGCAGGAGGCCCCAATAAAACGCTATAAAGACCAGGTGAAGAGTGCCATGAAAAAAATGCATCCTGAACCCGACCGACCCAGCTGGAGGACATTGCAGCTCAACGCTCCATCTGGCGGCAGCTCCTCCAACAAGGCATACAGAAACTTGAGGAAGACCGAGGTGACCGACGGACCAGGAAACGTCAAAGGAGACATCATGCCAGTGCCATACCCACAACCCCAGTCGATGCCTTCACCTGCTCTGCCTGTGGCAAGCAATGTGGATCTCGGATTGGGCTACACAGTCACATGAAATGGTCCCACAAGAAGAAGTAGAGCTGGACTGTCACCATCGGACACGATGGACAACCTCAAGCAAGTAAGACATTGTAGCAGTAGAGGAACGAGCATGCCCGCCACAACATATTTAGATGTGAAAATACGTACAAGTCACACGAGGCCTACAATTGGTGCGTTGCATTCGATGTCACGGCCTTATGCCAACAACGTGGCACACTAGCATCGAGAGCATCCAGCATATTTCGTTCAGACAATGATGAAACTATGGTGACATTTTCGAGACTGTTGTCACCACCTTCACCATGGTTCATGGGCCAGTGCAGCCAGCATTACTCGATGATTTTTATAACATCAAATTAAATTGATACATACAGATAATATTGCAGCCCCGATTTTATTGTAAACGCAAAAACACATGTGCAGCGATGCATTTTGACAGCCGCTGGAGCAACTTTGTAACTCCACTGCGCCAGCACCGGCGCACGTCTATTACGATTGGCCCATATTGTCACGTGATCTGCGCCTCATATGACATACTTCTTTTAAAATAGCTAAAGAAACTGTCAAGTTGTTTTGGTTTTTTGAGTTCTCCCCCTAACTTGAAAAGGGGTTTTGGCGGTGTTGACCGGGGTTACACTGGGACTTCACTCTTTGACTCCAATGATGAGACAGATTTCTCCTTTCTTTTTCCTCTTTTATTTGGACTTAATCGTCTCTTTTCTCATTGAAAAGACAATTGGAAAATTGCAAGCTGATTTCAAGATTGCAAGTTTGCAAGTTTGCAAGGTGAAAAACCTTTGAAGAAGGTAAAACACAAACAGCAATTAGGTTTACATTTGAAGGCTTAACAGGCTGGTTTTGACATTAATCCATCAAATCAAATTATCAAATAAACGGTCACAATAACAGGTTCTCTCACCGTCAGTCACCCTGGTCTTTACGCAGTTGAACTCTACTGTCTTGGTAAACTCCTAGAGCAGTACTTGAACCGAACCGAACCGAACCTGAGCAGTGTTGCAACTGACTATTTTAAGGAGTGGTTGCTTCTGGTGAGAGCCTTTCTGATTTCTGAATGGCTTTCAGCTGCTGGCACACCTGCCTTCATTTCAGCTCTCTCCTCTGGGGGAAAAATGGTGCCACTCATCTTTGGACTACAGCTTCGGCCATATTTGTAGTTTTTTTTTACCAAGACACTCATCTTTGGACTACAGCTTCGGCCATATTTGTAGTTTGCCGAGACAGAAACCGTCCCTGTGTGGAGTTTGCATGTTCACCCTGGGCCCACGTGGGTTTTCTCCGGGTCCTCCGGTTTCCTCCCACACTCCAAAAACATGCATAGCAGGCAGATTGAAGACTCCAAATTGTCCCTAGGTGTGAGTGTGAGAGTGACTGTTGTACGTCTTTGTGTGCCCTGCGATTGGCTGGCAACCAATTCAGGGTGTCCCCCGCCTCGTGCCAGAAGACAGCTGAGATTGGCTCCAGCACCCCCGCAACCCTAATGAGGAATAAGCGCTACGGAAAATGGAGGGATGGATTTTGTTCCTACTGACTTTATTTTAATACAATTTGTCAAATCCAACCTGCTGCTCAATCCTGCCTGCTTTTTGGGATCCACAACCACCATCACCACCTAGCTTGACACAATGTGAGACAAATAAAGGTTATCTCTCTCTCAAAATATTGTGTACTCTTGTAAGCGTGTCCTCCATTTTCCAGATTTTCCTGTGCTCTTGAAAAATATGCGACCTGGATTCCTCTCCGGCTTTTCTCATAAGCAATGAAGATGATGTGAAGGAAGAAGGCATACCAACTGGATTTGGACCAAAATGGTCTTTGTAAGATCGGTACACATTTTTTTCCGGATAAAATTTTGAGTACGCTGTACATTATTTGAAATCCTAAAAAATATCAAATATATGCTAAACATACAAGTTTACAGGTATGAATCGGATTAGTCCTGCATTGGACGCAGTGTTCACAACGAAAAAGAAGAGAACAGCCCCTGTCAAGGATCATTTTCAGCACATTTCTGTTAAAAATGTACAAATTACAATAACCAGTGCGAATATATAATGTGACAACAAGGGGGATCACTGCTTTTAACATATTCTACTTGCTGATATTTTACAAGGTGACGTGTAAACTTTGTTTGAAAGAACTTGGGTACCAACAGAATACATTTCCCTCTACAAAAATGAATGAAAGGTGTGTCTTGGTTCTTGTTTGTGTGTCAATGTCTAAAGTAAAGCAATTATTCTTTCAAAAAACACGCAGTCATTCACACAATCACAACCTTTTATCACTCTCTGACATCAGAATCAGAATGGGAATCATCTTTATTGCCAAGTATGTAGAACACACAAGGAATTTGTTTCCGCTAGAATACGCTGCACTAGTATCATCATCAAAAAATTGCTAAGTGGCACTATACAGTTCCATTTTGGCTACTGTTCAAAGAGTTCAAAGAGTTAATGGCTTGGGGGAAGAAGCTGTTTAAATGTCTGCTGGATTTGGTGCGCATGGATCGGTAGCGCCTGCCTGATTGGGGAGTAGCTGGAAAAGGTGGTGGGCAAAGAAGTACAGATGACGACTGAAGAAATCCTTTTCATCATCGGCAAAAAGTGAAACATTTGGTTGGTTGTGCCCCACCCCATCCCCTTTCAAACTGCTGCCGTGACTGCAAATAACACCATAGTGGGACGAATAAAGGTTTTCTGATTCTGAAGGCCTCATTGCTTTGATAAGGCCATCACATTCCCATCACTAGTAGAAATCGTGTTTGGCTCTGCGTTGGGCGCAGCCAAGTGTGTTCTAGGGCTTTGGGCACGGCCACAAGCTAAATCGATCCACGCTGCTGTTTACGACTCCACTCACTCGTCATGGCTGGTGGAGTCAATTTGCTCACACTTTGCAGGTGTGCCTGAGTGGTCCGAGGCCCGGTACCGGTTTGTGGACGTGTGGTTGGGGAACGAACAGTGATGCGAAAGTCATCAAATACACCTCATGCCCCCAATTGTTTATGATGAAATAAAAAAGCGTCGTTCGAGTTGGGTACTCTCTTTGATACTTACATAATACACGTATTTTAAGTCGAATAATGTGTTTCCTGTGTTGCGGTGCATGCAAAGAAGAAAGTGGATAGAGATGTTGGCAGCGCAGAGGATATTCCTTGTGTTTTTGATTGTAAGACAGTCGAAAAAACGACTTGGCTCACGTTATTGACATCGAACGGCAGCAAGTTGGACTTCCTGTATGGCAGTTGGAACCACGCCCATGACGTGACGTCACTCATAACCTAAACATGGCCGACGGCTGGCGATGAGCTTGTAGTGAAAACCTAGGCCAAAAAAACTCTGCAAATTCGACCAGCTTGGACGCGGGTATTTAGCGCGTTCGCGGTCCAATATTCATATTTTGTCAACGTGAAGACTCGTGAAGACCAACCGAAACGGAGTCTCTGATTCAAAATCAAAGTCGATCAGACGCCGTTAGCAACCTTAGCTTTCGAACCAACTGGTGCTCGCGTTGACGGTTTTTTTTTTTCGGAAGGGATGCGTTGTTTTCATTTTTAAGAAACAGCGTATTCAACCGAGCCATAGAAAGCGGAGCTGCGCGTTTTGTCACCGAGGTCCCCGACAACACTCGAACAGCGAGACACCGCCGCAGTCCCCAAACATGGAACAAAGGCGCAAACATGGGAAATCGCAGCCCACCGACTGCGGTAGCAGCAGCGGCAGCGGCAGCGGCGGGGACTCGGACGGCGGCCGCGCCGCGTCCCCGTCCGCAGGCCAACAACAAGTCCCGTCTTCCTCGGGCAACGCGTTCGCCAACGACGGCAGCTTCATGGAGATGTTCAAGAAGAAGATGGAGGAGGAGATGAGGACAAAGGCGCAGGGGGCCGATGGAGAGCAAGGACATACCAAGCCCCCTCCGGTCACCAGCTTTGTAAGGGGTTTGGCAGATAGCATATCCAAATTGACATCCAACGTCGTATAAACGCAGTCGCGTGTTCGGCAACTCACAAGGGTGAACTAAAAATGCACAATAACATTTTCAATGCACGCGGTATTTCCATTTCGGCCTCTTCTCGATTCACAGACAGAACCGTTGTTGAACATGTGCATTAAAAGGTTTTAGAGAAGGCCAAGTCAAGCTTCACCCAAAAGCCAAGTATCTAAACCTTTTTTTTTTTTGTGTGAGCAATGTATCATCAACGCTATAAGAAGGGTTACGTCGGGGGATGTTCTCCACAGATGAGGCTGGCGGTTGGGCAGCAGACAATATAGACCCGCCGTGGCGTAGGCTCCTTCGTTGCCAAGGCAAGGCCTCCTGTAACGCTGTCAGTCTTCTATGCCCTAACCCAGGTGGGGAAGCGCAGAGGCGGTGTGTTCCTTAAGACCGGCATGGTTGCTAAGAAGCAGAAACAGGACTCAGAGGTAAGGAGGAGCATCGGAGAGTGACGCGAAGCGGTTTGACATGTCGCGTGTCCTCCCGCAGACGACGCCCGGCAAGAGTGACGCTTGGTCAAAGTACATGGCGGAGGTGAAAAAGTACAAAGCGCACCAGTGCGGCGATGACGATAAGACCAGGCCGTTGGTCAAGTAGACGCGGATCCCACGGAAGAGACCTTTGCCATCCTTCCAGCTTTTGTTTCCCTGAAGTTTGCCTTGAGTTTTCTGTTTGATTCCATTCGGGTTTTCCTCAACAACGCTTTGAAAAGTTTGCATCTGTAATTTGAGCATTTAGTTATTTTGCATCATGCGAAGGCTTGATAAAAATCAACACTGCCTATTCATTGTGGTGTGTCATGTTTACTTTGTTCCCAAGCAGCCAAGTTGTGGCAACGGCAATTGTAAATGCATCCATCCATCTTCCAAACAAACATCGAGACACACACACACACATCCAATAGCCATGGCCATGTGAAGAGTAGGATTTTTGTTTAAAATGCATCAGTATTGTACACAAAGGAACTCATTGAAGAATTCAAGTATCATAGAAAAAGTGTTTGTTCAAAAGTGGGGAGTCAGAGGAAGCTGCAATTCAGCTGAGCTTTTTTTTCTTACAAAAGTCAGTGATCATTTCATTGTGGTTCAAAAAGCGAGAGCACCGCGTTTCGACTGACGCTGCATCAGAGAGGGAAACGTACAAAGGCACACTGTTCATCCATCAACATCGACGCACGGTGCAAACAGGGAGCCACGCAAGTAGCTTCTCCCCGTCCGCAGTGATCGACGTCTGTCTCGTAAACGTTGACAAGTGACTTGTCACTTTTGTGTTGCTGTCGAGGATGTCAATGGTCCAAATGGATTTCCTGAAAAGCGCTCAGCTTAGTCTGCTCTCATAGAGTCTTCCTCTTGGCGTCTCCTCCCTGGCTTTGGCCCACATCTGGATGGAAACAAAAACGTATTTTTCTTGTCAATCGCAAGCTCCAGCAGTATGGGGACATGTCTTTGATGGGGACATAAATGCAAGGGTGGGGACGGACGGACGGGATGAGCAGAGCACATTGAAAGACAAGAAAGGGGAAACAGCGGAAAGGTGGAGGGGAGGGAGGCTCACATTTTACCTGAAAAAGCGAGTTGCAAGTGAGGAGGCAGAGCAACCCGACACCCCGACTGGAGACTCTTATATAGATCTGAGGAGAGACGGACGGACGGGGGGGACAGGGGCACAAGGGAAGGGCGAGTGAGGTGTGAAAAGGAGGAAAATGGGAAAGGCATGAAAGACGAAGAAAAAGGCAGACAGGGAAGGTGACCAACGCAACATTGGTGATGGCAGAAATCGGCACAAAAACAGACGGGGATGGTTGAAGCAAACAAAATGGATGCATGGCAAACACAAAGAGGCCAGGTTGCAGTCATTTACATATTTCATTCTAGAAGTTCTTTTTGTATCGTCTACTACTGTGGTTTCCCCATCCAATTAAATTGTCTTCATCGGTAGGCGCCCTGAGTTCAATCACACAATTTCTAAGTAGTGCATCAGTCATTTGAAGCCATTTGACAAATTATGGACGCAACTTGTCCGGAGACGTCGGTTGTCCTTTAAGCGTCATACAGGGATTCACAGTGTCATTCGTCATGGTGACAATCAGAATCAGAACTACGTTCCTCATCAAGTGTTTAATGTTGATGAGACGGGCCTTTTTTGGAAAAAGACGCCAAACCGGACTTTCAATACACAGGAACAGAAGTCCGTCCATGGGCACAAGCCTATGAAAGGATAGGCTAACCCTCCTTCCTACAGTCCTTATGAAATGTGACTCTCCCTCCCACTCCATTCCATCAAGCCATCAACGACCATCACAAAGGTAAATAACACGACTTTATTATACAGTAGTTTATTTCTTTAATTACAATACCACAGCACATTTATTATACATAAAATAAGGTATATTTTGTGTAGTTTTAAGGCTTATTTAATAGAAAATTATGTTTTATGGGGACCTGGTAACAGATTATTCTCATTTGAATGGTTTCCTATGGGAAATTAATGTTTGGAATACACACTTTTCACTGTACACACACTTTCTAGGAACCAATTAAGTTTGTAATCCAAGGTATACCTGTAGTTTAAAAACACTTCACGTCGCACAGGAGCTCTGGGAGGATGCTGCCATTTTAATGTGCATGCACAACAACCCCTCACTTCTTCTTTTCCTTTGGGCTTTTCCCTTCAAGCGGTCGCCACAGCGAATCAGTGTCCTCCATCTTCAGAGGTACGATCCGCATATTTGTTTTGGCCCAGCTTTTACGTCGGATGCCCTTCCTGACACAACCCTCTGTATTTATCCGGGCTTGGGACCGGCACAAGAAGACTTATGTCCCTTTGTGGCTACAGAACAAGAAACTCGCTCAGTAAAAGGCTCCCAAACACAAAATGGTCATCGGCACAGCAACAATCCAAAAAGCAAAACTATACTCACCATCTGATGTACAGTACAGTACGTTTGTATGTTATTTTAAGTCATCGGGGACCACAGCAGCAATTTTTTTTTTCAATCCTACAGCGATTATTTCAACAGGGGTGTGTAGACTTTTGATACCCCACGTAGGCCACACTTACTCTGACTCAAGGAAGAGAAGGCCGCATTGCCACTCGCCGCAGAGTTAGTGGCTGGCGCACTGGTGCCACCGGCGCCCAACGAGGGCGGCAGGTTGAGCAACGGGGGGAACTGGAAGGGCAGCGACACCGGAACCAGACTGCCCAGCATCCCGAAGCCGAGAGGAAGAGAAGGGGCGGAGCCCAGTAGAGCGCTGCCGCTTGCTGATGACGCCTGAGCAAGAAACAAAAAAGGTCGGGAGGGCAATCAACAAGAGCGATTTGCATCTGAAATGTGTGTGTGTGTGTGGAGGGGGAAATGCATCTGTGGATACAACTGGGACGGATTAGAGCAAAGGGGTCAAAATCATTTTTTGCTGTGGGCCACAATGCAGTTACGCTTATGCATTTGGGGAAGCCATTCGAATGTTTAATACCCTCACATTATCATCTGTACTTCTTTGAAGGTGTTGAACGTTTCACTTCTCATCCAAGAGGCTTTGTCAGCACACACACACACACACACACACACACACACACACACACACACACACACACACACACACACACACACACACACACACACACACACACACACACACACACACACACACACACACACACACACATATATATATATATATATATATATATATATATATATATATACACACACACACACACACACACACACACACACACACACACACACATACAGTGAGACCTCAACTTACACACTTTTCGTCTTACAAACTTCAAATTTCTGAAAATTAAACCTTATAATAAGCACTATTTTCCTAAAACACACCCACCACGGCTGGCGGAGTGATCTTCGGCGGAAGCACACGACCGAACAGCACCAGAGGTTAAGTTACCAACAGTCCTTATGGAAGGTGACTCTCCTTCCATAAGCCATCAACGACCAACAAAAAGGTCAATAAAACTTTATTATACAGCACGGTTTATTTCTTTAATTACAGTCCTCATGTAATGTGCCTCTCTTTCCAAACAGCAATTCCCTTTGACCTTCGACCTCCAACGCCATTCCATCAAGCCATCAATGACCATCATAAAGGTAAATAAAACGACTTTATTTTATAGCACAGTTTATTTCTTTAATTACAGTCCTTATGGAATGTAACTCTTTCCAAACAGCAATTCCCTTTGACCTCGGTTCTCCAACGCCATTCCATCAAGCCATCAATGACCATCACAAATGTAAATAAAGTGACTTTACGATACAATGCAGTGTATTTCTTTCATTACAATAGCACATTTATTATACATAGAATAAGGTATGTTGTGTGTAGTTTTAAGGCTTATTTAGTTTGAAAAGTATATTTTATGGAAACCGGGAACGGATTATTCCCATTTTAATGGTTTCCTATGGGAATTTTTTTTTGAGATACACACTTTTCGCCTTACACACTCTGTCTGGGAACCAATTAAGTTCGTAAGTTGAGGTCTCACTGTGTATATACATATATGTATACACAAAGTAATGTAGTTTATTCAATAAATTGTAAAAATGAAGATTGTAAGGAGCAATCAATACATTGGGGAGACTAAAAACTTTATCAACATCGCAGGGATAATACGAGTGGGCCTCAAACTGCAGTAGATATGCACCTAAAAGTTAGCAATGGGACAATTTCCAATGTTGGTTGGGACTTTAGCAAGCATGATAGAATTTGTCAAGTTTGATTAGCTTTCTTTCGCAGGCCGAATCAAAAGATGTGGCGGGCCAGAGTTGGATCCCGCGCGTGGCTTAGAGGAACACGGGTAAGGTCCTGAGACCACCAACCTGAGGAGCGGCCGACGATGTCACTGCTTTGGCCCCCTGAGAGGTCGTCACCCCGCCCGACCTCTGGCGCTGGCCCGCGATGGCGGAGGGCGCCGCCGGGGGGGTGGCGGTTCCTGAATGTTTACTTAACGATGAAGTGCTGATAAGGCTAGCGTTGGCTGCGCCGCTGATGATGACGGGAGTCTTCTGGTTGCCGGGCTGGGCGAAGCCCCCCGGACCCACCTTGGCCGTCCCGGCCTGGGGACCTGAGAATGGCGAGCGGAAACCCGCGGGACTTTTGCAGGAGAACTGTTGCGCGGCGGGAGTCGCCTGGGACCTGGCGACCGGCGAAGACGAGGAGCCGGCGAGCGAGTTGATGGCGCGGGAGGAGGCGGTGAGGCCCGAGCCGAGGCCGCGGGACGGGACGGCGGCCCCCTGGGTGGGGACGACTGAAGCGAGGCCGCGAGACGGGGCGCTGATGGACGAGCCCGGGCTGCGAGCCGAGGCGCTGACGGCGCGAGGCGTCACTTTGACCGCCGGCGTGATGCCACTGTGACTGGATTTGGCGACGGCGGCGTGCACGGGGGTGACGAAGCCCGCCGCTTGCGTCGCTTCAACTCCCCGGTGGGTGGCGGGCATGCCCGAGGCTTGACTCTGCGGAGTGAGAGGCGGGCGCGTCGCCAGGAAGCTTTTGGGACTCATGTGCACGGACGACAGATGGGCTGTCGGCTGTCGAGACGCGGGCGACGTCATGACGACGGCGTTACTCTTGACTCCTTTATCGTTGCTGCATTTGAGAAGGGCCGAAGCGGGAGCAGGAACCGCCATCTTTGAGCCCGGGTGCGTGAGGGATGACGCGGTGGGCGGAGGGCGGGCTTTGGGCGCCGACGCGGATGCCAGGGAGTTGACTTTGGGCACGGCGACGCCCACGGGTTTCTGAGCGCTTAACAGCGAGTGTCTGTGGACCTGCCCCGGGACCTTCGCGACCCCCGTCGCGTCCACCCTGACCGACGACGACGGCGAGTAGGTGGCCGAGGGCGGCCGGGACGGCGCGGCGGCGGAGGAGAACGTGTGGCGGGGGTTGCCGGAGCCAGGGGCGCAGACGGAGTTCTTTTTCTGTTGGGAGAGGGGCGAGACGTGGGAAGCCACGGAGGGGTCGGCGACGCCTTTGGGTCTGTCTGAGGAGGCGGGGACGTCCCCGTGCGCCAGGCCTTTGGCGGCGTTGCCGAGGATCATCAGCGCCTGCGAAATGGAGTCCAGGGAAGGGACCGCCAGGGCGTCGTCGAGGGAATCCAGGCATATGGGCTCGGGCGCGGGGTGAGGCACTCGCTTAGCGACCTGGCCGGCAGGGGACGGGGCGACGCCCGCTGAGGGTGGGGTCCGCTGAACCCACGCCGCCTCCTGACAAAAACGACATTCTACTTCATCACCTCGTTGTCTCACGACATCAGAAACTGCAGATGGTCGCTCTTTGGAGCGATCACGTCTGCACAATATTGCACAAGCTGATAATATACATATTATTTCATTTCAATATATTCATAATATATTATTTCGATATATATTTCATTTCATATTATATAAAATGAAAACATGTTTCAAAATAATTGATTCACCTGTGATTTTTGTTGATGTTAAATTGTTTCATAATTAGAAAAAAAAAAAAAACGTTACTTTGGAAACATCACAGACGTGAAACACAACCCAGCAAGTTCAATCATGTGGCACTCATCCTAACTACAGTGAGACCTCAGCTTACAAACTTAATCGGTTCCCAGAAAGTGTGTGTAAGGCTAAAAGTTTGTCAGCCAAACATTTATTTCCCATAAGAAACCATTAAAAATGAGAATAATCCGTTCCCTGGTCCCCATAAAACATAATTTATACTAAATAAGCCTTAAAACGACACAAATTACACAAACTTATTATATGTATAATGTGCTATTGTATTGTAAAGACATAAACTGGACTTTATAATAAAGTCGTTTTATTGACCTTTGTGATGTCTTTGATGTAGTTGCCGCTTGATGATCAAGTTGCCGTGCTTTCTCGGCGATCATACCCTCACTCACAATGTCCCCTGCGAGCTGCTTTTGGTTAATCCAAATCAAAAGTTTTTTTCAATCTCTTCTATTGCCTGGAACCATTGCTTAGACAACACAGAAACACTCTTAGCCACACGTAGCAACGGTCAACTTAGCATACTGGTACTGGGCACAGCTAAGTCACACAAACGCACACCTCGTTCGTGTTTTTTGATTATCTCCTCTTTTGTGTCCTCTTCATCTTAACACTAGCCTCTGGTGGGGTCTTTTTTGGTCCCCCCAAAAAAAAAAAGCAAAAGTACTCCACTCGATAACAAACCACATCTGCACTGAGTGCACAAGAAAGTGGATGTGGAAAACTAGTCCGCCAGCCATTGTGGCGCTCCGTGTGTTTCCCAAAAACTAGTTTGTATGCCAAGATTAGATTCTCGCAAATTTAATGTTCGTAAGGTGAAACATTTGTTCGCTAAAACGTTCGTAAGCCGAGGTATCACTGTATCCATGTGATAAAGAGTCGTTGTAAAAACAAGTGTCACCTTTGGCTTGACTTTTGGTGCGGAGGGAATCTTTTTCTTTGCTCTAAAAGGAATGCATCAGGATCAGTGGTATTGCTTTACTTGGGTGGTCAAACGGTTTTCGAAGCCGAGTTTTACTCACGTGTAGCCGGTGAGATGACCATGAGCCGTGATGCTCTCTTTAAACAGTATCCTGGTGTCAACAACAAAAAGGGAGTGACACTGAACGTTCAATAGCGGGGACTAACGAATGAGGGGAAGCGGTCGATGAGTAAAAAAACAAACAGACCTGCCCTGCATCCAACCTTTTGGCCAAAGAGGTTTGACTTCTGTCTCCATGAAAGCTTTGAGGTAATCTTCGGGAGAAACGTTCTTGCCCTCCAGCTCATAGCAGCTCAGCTTCACCCGTACCAAATTGCATAGCAACGACCTGAACAAAAAAGCAAATTATTCCGTTGAGTGGCACGAAAAAAATGTTATTCAACTTATTTTCCCGTGGTCCCTGAATAGCATCTCACTATTAAAGACGGGGAACCCAAAGAACAAAAGGAAGATTGGTTGACTTGCAATTACAGTGATACCTCGGTTCCCGACCATAATTCGTTCAAGGACCCTGTTCGAAAAGCGATTTGTTCGAACACCGAAACCATCTCTTTGCTCCTGTCACTTGCGAGTTGACAGCGGGGGGCGGGGCGGGGCTGCCTCTCCCGGCCGTTCTCCACCTGCTGTCAATTCTCTAATCACGGACACGGGGCATTTATACGGTTTGCGATCATGGTTGCCTCACCTCGCCACTCTACCGTACCTGGACTCTTCCTTCGATGCGCGAGTGTATCCGGCCCGAGGTATTTTCCCTGCGTCCCCTGCGTAAATTGATGTCATCTTCCGGGATTGCGTCATTTTGCACCCTGGTGTGCCATTTGCCTTTTGGCGTAGTAAGCGGGTCCGATCACCCCCTGCCGTCTTACTCGCTGTGTTTTCTTTTATTTGTGAATAAACATCCTGCTTGGTTAGTACGTCTCTGCCGCCTGTTTTGGGATCCCAAACATTCCACTACGTTCCGACGAGTCAGCTGCCGTCACTCTCGCTCGGAACGTGACAGCTACGGATGACTCGGCTACAGGATGTTCTTTTCTCTTCAAATATCGATCCAATGCCACTTGCTCTCATTCCCACGGTCACATCACTAGATTTCACAGCCTCCTTATTCTTTAATATCGTACTGATTGTAGATTTCGCCATGCTGTATTCCCTCGCCAGATCAGACACTCGCACACCTCCTTCATATTTTGCGATTATTTCTTTCTTAAATGCAATAGTTGTACGCACTACTTTTCCTTTTCACTTTTAGCAGCACTTACTTTCTTCGGAGGCATGATTAGGGGCTAAAACTCTTCGTACACCTATATTTAACACGAGAGCAAAACGCATATTCGATTCGATTCGAATATTCGATTATCTCTTTCGGCAGTTACCGGCGGATCACGGAAAAGCCCGAAATATCCTCGACCGCGACTTTGGAACGCACAGAAACAAACGCAAGGCCAGACATCGGTAAGGCAAGAATGTTAAAAGCTCTGATGGAAAACGAACAGCTGTTTAACTAAATTTGTTTCTTTAGCTATTTTCACAGAAGTATGTCAGATGTGGCGCACATCACGTAGCAACATGCGCTAATCGTAATAGACATGCGCTGGTGTTGGCGCAGTGGAGTTACAAATTTGCGCCAGTGGCTGTCCAAATGCATAAATACATGTAGCGCAAGGGCGCGGCCCAGATGCATCCCCGCTGACATGGATTTGCTCATCTACGGCCAATCCACCGTTTGGCGTGCTAGATCATGAAAGGACAACCGACACCATTTTTTTTTATTGTATTGAGTTCATCCTGTCTACTTGATATCTAATTTAAAAGCGATTCTTTTTTTTACAGACAGTGTTTTTTAGGTGTTTCGTTACCTGACATGTCAGAAGGCGAAAGTATACGTCGAAACATGTCAGGTAACTCAACACCTAAAAAACACTGTAAGAAAAGAATCTGTTTTAGAACCTTCTTTTTCCTAATTGACATCAGAAAAATGTTTTATATCATCTAAAATGCCCAAAACACACAGGCTGATATTTTTTGTCAAATGCAAAACACCAATAAAAATAACTTAGTGTCCCAAAACTGCCACAAAATGACTTCGGAATTGGTGATTTTCAGAAAGTCCCGCCCCCAGTTCTTGCCAGAATCAAAACAATGGCCTCACGGAGTTCAGATTCGGAGAAGATGCTTTCTTGTTACTCATCCAGTTATGAATATGATTCAAATAGTTCTGAAGAGGAAAGCATAAATGTTTGCAATTTATTAAAGAAGTCCTCCCGTATCAATTTGAGCCGTCTGGACTGCAATGTAGCGTCCCAGAAAATGCACAAGATGGCGCACAAGCTCCGTTGGAAATGGGCTGATTTGTCTGCTGGGAATTTGTCTCCACTTCTATATGGTGTTACCGCAATTGGTAGCGACACACAACGATTCACCATTGCGTTATTTATGTGTTTTTCCTTCTAATTTTGCCATCAATACGAATCAACACGATGTTTTCAGACCACACAAAGTACCCAAAACGCATTGTGTGTCACTTTCTCGGTGAGGGGCGTTCCTGACGTGACGTCACTACAGACATCGTCATCAACTCGAAAACAAGACTTCCTGAATATTCAGCGCGAGTCTTAAAACGTAAAATATAGCTACAGTGGGACCTCGGTTTACGAATCCCTTGGCTTACGAACTTTTCGGTTTACGAACGTTACATTTATGAAAATGTTACCTTGGCATACGAACTATTTTTCGGGATACACAAGGAGCTGCCACAATGAGTGATGTGTCATTCGTGAACGAGCTCGTTCTCCAAACAAGGAAATGACAGCTGACTTTTTTTTGGTCCTCTATTCCCCGCCCCCAGTCGTCAGTTAAAGCCTTGTGATTGGTCAAGAACGCAGCAGTGGGGGCTGGGGTTACAGACAAGAGAGTGAGGCTGTTCTCCAAAAAACAAAATGGCGTCTTCGGTTGAAGCCACGTGATTGGTCAAGAACCCAGCAGTGGGGGGGGGGGGGGGGGGGGGGTTTAAACATTAAAGAGACAAGCAGACAGAGAGAGAGTGAGAAAACACACACATGAAAGGGAGAGGACAGAGCTTGAAACAAAAAAAAAAAAACAAAAGTGAAAAAAACAAGTGAAATGGTCAGAAAATGGATAGAAAACAGTGAAATTTGGACCCATTTCAGCTTTGTGCAAAAGCAGAGTGTAGACTGGAACGTTAAATATCCCATCAATCAGGCTCCACAAATAACCCGCACAAGTCATCTGTACGCTTGATGCAAAAAGCTATCAACCCAGCTAAACAGATCACAATTGATGAACTAGATACAATTATCGCAGAGAAAGCACCTACAAGGGATCATTCCTTAAGATGGTGAAAGAAGCCTATGTTCCTCATCAAGTGTTTAATGCTGAGGAAAGCGGACACTCCATTCCATCAAACCATCACAAAGGTAAATAAAATGACTTTATTGTACAGTACAGTTTATTTCTTTAATCATAATACTATAGCACATTTATTATACATAAGTATTAAGGCTGAGAAAATTAGAAAGTAGAAAATTATGTTTTATGGGGACGTGGGAACGGATTATTCTCATTTTAATGGTTTCCTATGGGAAATTAATTTTTGGGATACACACTTTTCACCTTACACACTGTCTGGCAACCAATTAAGTTCGTAAGCCAAGGTCCCACTGTATATGCGGTGGAATCTTTGTAAAATACGCTCAGTAGAAGTCATTTGAAGTGGTTTTACAAATCATGGACACGACTTGGGTGTCGGTTGTCCTTGAAGGCGCAGGGAGGTGGGGCAAACAAACTCCACGCCCTCTTCCTGATCGGACCGTCGCTCGTGGACGACATCAAAAATAAAATTGGATATTTCTGCGATATAGCACATTTCACGTTGATGGGCAAAAAAAAACGGAGCGCCGACTCATCTGATCACCGAGAAGACACGCACCTGAGTTTGTCATCCCAGATGAACTTCTTGCGAGGCCCCACCACCCTCTTGCCCGGCTTCTCCTCATCATCATCCTCGGAAGCATTCTTCTCTCCCTCCTCGCAGTGCTGTCTGTTAGCAGAGACGACGAACGAGGAAGACGGACGGCCGTCAGCGCTTCCGGCGTGCAAACGAGGAGCCGAGGGGAACGACCATTGGGAAGGACACTTACTTTGCCACCTTGGCGATGCAGTCCATGTTGTATCGGGCAATCTGCTCGGGCATCATGCTGCACACAGCCAGCTTCAGCTTGAGTAGCGGCGTGCGGAGCCGGTCGTCCTGGGCAAGTTCGACAAGTTCATTTGACACAGAAAGAAGAAAGAAGTGCTTGCAAGGCAGCAGTAACGGACTCAGTTCGGGCAACCTTTCACCCGGAAAACCCTTTTTTTTTTCGTCGACTAGCGCTGCGTCGGGAACAGTTGCGATTCGGAACGACCGAGATGAATGAGCACCAAGAGAAAAAGAAATCGTGTTTCATTTGTCACCGATTTCAAACAAGCGTAGCCGATGATTTGGCGATTTTCGGTAATGTCTCGCAAGTCTGTATTTTCACAAAGAGCGCAAGGGAAAAAGGGGCGAATTGTTCCTGCCAACTTTGTTGGATGACGCCAAATATTTGAACCCACCTGGATGTTGAGGCTCAATTTCTTCAGCCGCTTGAGCAGGCCTTCTCGATTACACGGAACAAAGGCTTCCAAGTGTGAGTACACAGCCAAACGAACGTCCGCCGTTTGCTCCTGAACCTGTAAATCAATACTGATACACACACACAAGATGGAAGGTTATGCCACGAAGATAATATCGTACAAAAGCTAAAACGTGGCCAAAACTGGGGAAAAAAATATGCAGGTGCCTATTTTAGTTCAAACTCTGTTTGAGAAGGATTCATAATCCCAATGACGGACGAATGGCGGTGTTCTCGCCATCTTGTCTATTCGGTTGTTCGAAAACCGCCAAGCGGCGTTCTGTACTTCTGAAATAATTCTGAATTGTGCGCACACACGTTTGACGAGAGAGAAATCCACAAACGCTTTGGCGGAAATCAAAACCTAAACGACACTCACTCCAGTAAGATATTATTCATGTCCATCGTGAAGAACTTTTTGCGGCCCTCTTCGTCAAATTGACGGGACGCCTGTGACAGGAAACAAGGGTGAGACGTACGCCCGGTTGCGACGCCGATGCGAGTGAGACAGTAACTCTCGTACCGTTCTGAGGTCTTCGATGCGCTTTAAGAGAGGGCCCGGGAGACCGGTGGGCAGCGACGGAGGGGTCATCGCATTCCCCTGCGATGCGCGGCCAGCGCCCGCCTTGTGGCTTGTGCCCGAGGAGCCGTTCTCCCCCTGAGTGGGACTGGAAGACTGCGGAGAGTCCAGCATCCCAAAGTCCAGATCGCCCATCATGTCCTGCAAGACGTCATTGTTGGCCGACCCGAGCAGCGACATCACGGCCGGGTCGGAGGTCAAGTCGGCCATGTTGCAGTCGTTGCCGCCGGCGATGGCCTTGGGTTGGCTGTTGACAACCGCGGAGTTTGGGCCAGGCACTTTGGTTTGGGGGCGTGGCAGACCGGCGCCGGCTATGTTCCTCTTTCGCATCTCTTCCTTCTCCCTGGTGAAGCGGCGCAGCATGTTGGCCAGGTGGAGGGAATCTTTCATCAGCTTCTTCCTCTTCTTCTTTTCCGGACGATTTAACGATGACACTCTGTCGGGAGAACCAAAAACAGGAACACAATAGTCTTGAGGACTTGCACACTGCAAGACAAGGGCACAGAAAATCTTATTGGACCCTCTGCACCCTGCCCACCACCTTTTCTAGCTACTACCCCCAGGCAGGCACAACTGATCGATGCGCACTCAATCCAGCAAACATTTAAAGAGCTTCTTCCCTCTCGCCATTAACGCCCTAAAGGCTAACCCAAATACAGTAAGACCTCCGCTTACGAACTGAATTGGTTCCCAGAAAGTGTATGGAAGGCAAAACGTTTGTCTGAGAAACATTTATTTCCCATAAGAAACCACTAAAAATAAGAATGATACGTCCCCATAAATCATAATTTTCTACTAAATAAGCCTTAAAGGACAACCGACGTCACTTTTCTTGTTTCCTAACTGACATCAGAAAAACGTTTTATAGCATCTAAAATACCCAAAAGAGGCAGTATGATATTTTTAGTCAAATGCAAAACACCAATAAAAATGACTTCAAGTGTCCAAAATCTGCAAAAAATAGAGCTGCGAAGTGGCCAGTTTCAGAAAGTCCCGCCCCCAGTTCGTGACGTCACGCCACGACGTCTTGCATTGCTGCAGAATCAAAACAATGGCTTCAGATTCGGAGAATATGCTTTCTTGTTACACATCCAGTTATGAATATGATTCAAATAGTTCTGATGAGCAAAGCATACATGTTTGCAGTCGATTAAAGCATTTATTTGTGCCATTTTGAGGCATCAGGGGTGGGAAATGTCGCACCCAAGGGAGGCAGACAATGGCACAAAGCCGTGGAGGGAATTAGTCAGCCCGTTTCCACAGGCTGATGAATTCCTTCCATGGAGCTTGGTCGCCCTCTTCTGGCAGCTTTTTGGTGCAACACGAGGTTTTCAGACCAAACAAGTACAGCAAAATGCATTGACGTGATGGAAGGACTGCTACGATGTGTCTTTTTTTCGGTCAGGGGCGTTCCTTCAGTGACGTCACGTCGGGACTCGTCGCCAACTCAAAAACAAGACTTCCTGAATATTCAGCGCGAGTCTTAAAAGGTAAAATATAGCTATATGCGGTGGAATCTTTGTCAAATACGCTCAGTAGAAGTCATTTGAAGCCATTTTACAAATTATGGACACAACTTGTCCAGAGACGTCGGTTGTCCTTTAAAACTACACAAAATATACCTTATTTTATGTAAGAAATAATAATAATACATTTCATTTGTAAGCGTCTTTCAAAACTCTCAAGGTCACTTTACAGTCACTGGATCAGTTTTTCCTTGGGTGAGCAGCGGCAGCCACACGTGCCAGCGTTTACTCAACCCAGGAGTAACTCAAACAGATAGAAAGTTAGCTAGCTAATAGATAACTCATGGATAGTTAGCTAGATAGTTGAATAACTCAAATGGCGCCTGAGTAGGCAGGCGTCAGCAAGTGCTCTCATGAGCCTTGCTTTTTTGTTGTTTTTGTCTTGTTTTGTGTTTTCTTTTGTCACTTTGTGTTGTTGGGCGTCGGGTTGAATGGATACGGATTGTTTTTCAGCATTTTTGACCATGACATTCATCAAGGAGGAGACTGCTGAGCGGTTGCGCCTTTTCGGCAGCATGAATATGCCAGTACTGTTTTTGAATGGGAGGAATGTCGGTGCCATTCGACTGCCATCGCTGGACACCAAAGGGGCCGTTGTGTTTTTTTTGCGCCTGTAATGGGCAGCATCTTCACAGCCCCGCTTTGTTCAGCGGAAAGGTCGGTGCCGTTGGACAGTCTGCGGCTGGATGGATGCATGGCTTGAGGAGCCTGCGATAAAAAGGAGCGTCAGCGCAGAGCGCCGATGCGTATGTGGAACTGTTGCGGCTTGGAATTGAAGCAGATTTATGTGGGACAGGAGATTTGAGACGATCTCTTTTCGTCAATGGATGCTACAGCTGCGTGTTTGCTTTCAACATTTAGCTTGTAGTCGACGTGCACGTTCCATCATGATGTCCCTGATCCACTGGTGGAAAGACGCTTTGATCCTCTCTTCTTTCATCTAGAACTGCTTCATGTCATCACAAAGAGGGTACAGCAAGTCCTGAAGAATGAATCACTCTCTGTGTCTTTGTTTTTCATGTTGTCTTTGTGTTGTCATATTATTTGTTATTTAGTTTTTTTTTTTTGTTCTTTTGACTTCAAGACGGCGCCGCGAGAGCGGCTGCCTTTCCAGCAGCTCATGTATTTCTTTTTTTCATTCGTTTCATCACTTTGCTGCTGTGAAATGTAAATTTCTCCACTGTGAGACTAATAAAGGCAAATCCAATCCAATCCAATCCAAATAGGTAGTAAGTATGTAGAATAAATGTGCTATTGTATTGTAATTAAAGAAATAAACTTTACTGTTAATCCAAATCAACAGAAGTTTTTCAACCTCTTTTATTGCCTGAGACCGTTACTTAGACAACACAGAAACACCCTTAGCTACACGTAGCAATGGTCGACTTAGCATACTGGTACTGGGACGCTAAGTCACACAAACGCACACCTCGTTCGTGTTTCTCAATGATCTCCCTCTTCTGCGCGACCGTAATTTTGTTTTGTGTCCTCTTCGGCTTAACACTAGCCTGTGGTGGGATCTTTTTCAGTCCCAAAAAAGCAAAAGTATCCACTCCATAACAAACCATATCTGCACTGAGTGCACTCAAAGAAAGTGGGTGTGGAAAAGTAGTCCGCCAACCATTTTGGCGGTGCGTGTGTTTCCCGAAAACCAGTTCGTATGCCAAGATTATATTCTCATGAATTTAATGTTCGTAAAGCGAAAAATTTGTGAGCTCAAGCGTTCGTCAGCTGATGTATCACTGTATATCTGTGTAGTGCTTTGCAATTTTGCACAACCCTGTGGAACAGCATCCCGTTACAATCATTGTAGCTCTAGCTTTGTACTTTGTACTTGAACCACTGTTACTGACCACTGTTACTGACCACTGTTACTGACCACTGTTACTGACCACTGTTACTGACCTTTATAATCTCCAGCACCAGACACTTTGAGGCGCTCGAGAACATCTGCATAATTGCACACGTGTTGTACTACAAATACAGCGACTGATCACTTTTAAATGGCTCACTGGTTTTCTTCACCAACTGTACAACTGTTATCATATTTCATTCGACCACTGATCACTTTAGCTCTGCTTTATACTTTGCACAGTTGTTCCTGAGAGGTACCACTTACTTTCCAGACTTATTTGTCATGTTTTTTTTATGATGATACTAGAGCAACGTGTTCTACCGGAGACAAATTCCTTGTGTGTTTTGCACACCTGATCAAATAAGATGATTCTGATTCGAATTAGGATATTACAACTCATACGTCCAACCAATCAGAGCGCTACCGTTTTGTCCGCCGCCGAGCGGCTGTTGCATGCTTTCAGAGGATGCATTGTGCAGCTTTATCACCACTGTTTTTGCTGGTGTGGGTACGCATTTTATTTCACATTTTGATGTTATGTATCGCTCTTACTCTCTCTTCATAAATCATGCTTCTTTTTTCTCCCTAAAAAGCAACCGCTTTGTCAAATTCTATAAGTTAAAACCTTACCCGGACTTTGGTACTTTATTTTTCCTGGGTTTCTTCTCCTCCAAAACTGTTCCATCTTGCTTCTTCTTCCGCTTCTTAATCACCCGCTCTTCTCCATCTTTCATCTTCTAGTAGTAACAGGATATTGGCTTTGTATAATCACATAAGGTGAAAGACATCGCAATTGTCTGCAAATTTGCAGAGATGCAAAGACGTACCTTGACGTGATTATTCTCTGTATCGTCGTCTTCTGAGTCAGATGCCGCTCGGAACTGCAAAGTGCCGGTGTTGATGTAAAAGCCTCCGTGTTTGGTAGTCAGAGAGGCTGGAACCAGCTCATCATACTGTGCCAAGAGGAAATGGGCTTCGTTTGTAACGCCACACCTATTTTCAAATCATTTCATTTCCTATTTGTTGACAGTCATTTTCCAGTTATTACCAGAGACGGGACTTGCCTCCCGAAAGCAAATACAGTACAGTGGGGCCTCGGTTTACGAACACCTTGCCTTACGAACTTTTCGGTTTACGAACGGTACATTTATGAAAATTAAACCTTGGCATAGGCACTATTTTCTCGATACACACCCCCCACCACGGCGGGCGGAGTAATCTTCGGCGGAAGAACACAAGAGCACAAGACCGAACAGCGTCCCAGCCTGCCTACCTTTCCACACACCCTTTCTATGAGTGCACACGTCGATCGTTTCAACGATACTTTTGCCGTCATGGGACCGAAAAAGACCCCACCGCAGGCTCGTGTTCAGCCGAAGAAGACACAAAACAAAATAACAGTCGAGGAGAAGAAGGAGTTCATTGAGAAACACGAATGAGGTGTGCGTTTGTGGCGTCACATGTGCACACCGCGGCTGTCATGTGAATCTCAGCCTGACACATCTCTCACGCTGTGTGTCACTTCCCTGAGAGTAACTCTCTCCTACCATTCTACAAATAAAGAGCCCGGTACGTCCACCATTGCCACCATTCTTTGCCTAAGCTTTACACAAAGGCTTTATTTAGTCGATGCTTTCACGTGACTAATGACACCGAAATTGTCACCTGCGAGTTGACAGCTGGGGCGGGGGCCGCCGCTCCCGACCTCCGCCAGCCGAAGAAGACACAAAACAAAATTACAGTCGAGGAGAAGAAGGAGATCATTGAGAAACACGAACGAGATGTGCGTGGTGATCCCCTAATCACCGATACTGGGACATTTCAAGTCGCTGTCACCTCACCAGTGACATGATTACGACGCCTCGCTGTGCCTTGTGCTGGCAAGTCCAAGAGTTTGCTTTGCCCGAGGTGATTGTTAGCCACGATCGCGTAAGTTTGTTGCTTTCCGGGATCGCGAGTGTGCCATTTTAGTTTGTCTAGCTTGACAGGCTTGTTATCATAAAATCTCTGCCAGCACCTACGGGACTCGAAGTGGATGCAGATGACATCGAGGAGCTAGTTTCTGACCATAATGAGGTCGTCAACACAGAGGATTTGATTTGCCTTCAAGAGGACAAGCAGAAGCAGGCCATTCAGGAGTTGATGTGCAGGCTTTTATTGCACAGTTCCATCCAGAAAAGGCTATGAGAATCATCAACATGATTAATGATAATGTGATGCCTCAGTTTCGGAAGACCTTACAAGTCAGAAAGCAACAGGTGTCAATTAAAAGCCATCAACGACCATCACACATGTAAATAAAACCACTGTATTATACAGTGCAGTGTATTTCGTTCATTACAATACAATAGCACATTTATTATACATAGAATAAGGTATGTTGTGTGTAGTTTTAAGGCTTATTTAGTTGAAAATGATATTTTATGGAGACCTGGGAACTGATTATTTTCATTTAATGGTTTCCTATGGGAAAAAAAGTATTTGGGGATACACACTTTTCGCCTTACACACTGTCTGGGAACCAATTAAGTTCGTAAGCCAAGGTCTCACTGTATTTAACTCAGTCAGGGATGATTAAAGCGACTGATGAAAACCCACTCCCGTCCTTGGTTAATCCTTTTTTAAAAAACTTTTCACCCTCCTCTCCAAAACTGGACCCTTCCATCCCAGGAATGGAATGCCCATCTCGGTTTATTACTCATACCATTGTAAACAGAAAACCACATCACCAGTCTGTCTTGACGTGGGTAGCGGGGAGTATAGGACCAATATTAATTTGTAGCAGCAGCAAGTAAAACATTTATAACAGGAAATGATTGAGAAAAGTGAAACCCCTCCCCCCACTCACCACCCAAAACCTAATGATGCTGATAATACTCACGGCTTCTGAATTATCAATGAAGGGGTCACTCTCGTCATACCCGTAACCAATATCAATGAGATCCTGCATCCTGTCTTTTTTCTTCTTCTTGGAGGCGCCGCCCTGCAAACAACGTACAAAAGTAAGAACACACCAAGATGAGACATGTTTGCTTTCCGAAACGAACCAGGAATTTGCTTGGCGACCAATCGATTTCAACAATCACAACTTAATTTTGAGGCCACATTGGCTTCAATCAAAAACTATGACAAAACCAGTGACGTGCGGTGAGGTTCATGGCTGGTGAGGCACTGACGTCATCGATGACGTCACCACTCGTCTCTACTTCATATTTGAATGGTAAATGTGAAAATTCAGCGATTTTGAAAAAAATCCTAAAACGGTGAAGTTAAATGGACAAGAACTTTAAAGTACAAATCACTAAATACATCTAACTGTTTAATTTATTTTTTCATTTGATATTTCCACGACAGCTTTCCATGATGACATGTGAGGCACTGCCTCACCTGCCTCCACTGACTGCACGTCACTGCTGGTGAGGCACTGACATCATCAGTCAGATTTACAAACATATGACCCTACAGAGCAGCTTATTCACCATTTGCTTGGCAACAGTTAATCACCAGCGACCCCTAGCATGAGGCAGGAAAACTGCGTGCCTCACCGAATGCCTCTTCGCTGGCGTTTTATGATCACTCAATAGCTCAGCACAAGAAACAAACACGTCACACACATACTGTTGTTGATGAAAAAAAACAGCACTGTACATTATATACACCAGCGAAGCTATGTAAATTTAGCTGTGGTTGAACATTTTAATAAACATACCGACATACAGAGAGACAGCAATACCATCACACGGCATAACTGTTGCGCAATCCATGGTGAGGCTCAGAGGGCAGCTGCCTCACCGCATGTCTCTTCTCAGTATTTGAACGGAAATTCCGCGATTTTCAAAAAAATAAACATCCAAAATGGTAACTTAAAATGGAAATTATCTGTAAAGCACACATTACTAAATACAATCATTTAATGTATTTTTTTTTCTTTAAATAATGACAGGTGAGGCACTGCCTCCCCTGCCTCTAGTGACTGCACGTCACTGGACAAAACCCACTCACATATTTGCTTTCAAATTTCATCGCCAACTTTTCAACCTCCCTTCTCTCCCTCTCTTCATCGGCAAGGGGGTCGTTGGGGTCCAGGGGGGGAGCGAGTCCTTTTGGGGCAGTTGAAGCTGCTGCATATTGTACCTACAAGTCAAAAGGGGAAAGGTGTGTGATTTATTTCTTTGTCCAAAAACAGAGGCAATGTTGGGGCGTGTCAAGACCATTTTGCTGGAATTCATACAATTGCAAAAATGAAGTCGGGCCTAATGACGTGTTAACTGTGCACGTTCTGAAAATAACCGGTGGCAAAGAAATTCAGATACCTTTTCTACCGTAAAGAACTTATGGAAGACAATACAGTATTGGACTTTCATTTGGGTCAAGTGCACTTGACGAACGCCCCCTTGCTCGCGTCATCGTGCGCTGAGGCTCACCTGAGAAGAGCGCGAAGTCGTTGGGACCACCAGCTCGCTGTAGTTGAACTCGGCAGAACCACGTTCACTCGGCTCGGAGAGGGAGAGGTTGAGGCGGGTGGTGGGTTTCGCCTCCTCGGGCTTAGCGACATCACGTTGCGCGGTCCCAAACAGACGCGCGCCGCCTTCCGAGACGAGCACACTTCCACCGCCGTCTCTGCCCAAAGTCGTGGCCTCGTCCTCGCGGCGACGTTTCTTGCTAAACTCCGGGGTCGACGGAATGGATGTATTGAACGACGAGAGTGTGACGAAGGGAACTTTCCTCGGTTCTGCCATTTGTTCCGAGAAATCGAGCAAAGCCCCCCCCCTCCCCTGCGGGTGGTCTGCTCACGCCGGAAAGAGTGGCCAACTATTCGGCTAGCTGGTTCCTCTGTTAGCTAGCTTCCGTGGAATAACTGTTACGGGCGACACAATCGCTAGAATTTCCTCACGGTCCGTAATAAATCCATGTAGCGTCGTTCCCGGTGTAGCCCTCGTCGCCTACCAAGGACTTTAAGAGTTACAAAGTGCAGTTTTGCCCGATCCCGTGAAATTCGTGCTTAGCTACAGAAAGAAAGATTCTGTAGTAGCCATCTTGATCATTATTATCATTATTCCGCGGTTGGGCGTGCTGAGGGCGGAAGTCGAGGAAGAAAGGAAACTGCGTTCGCCCAATAGCAGAATCGGAACCGCCCTGGGACACGCCCACCCGGCCGTCGAGCGCGAATGTGGAGCCGTCGATTGTTCGACACCGGCGGGATGCTACGCGCTCGGGGCACAATCGCTCCAAATTTCTCGAGCACCTGCACACAACGAAGACAAAGAATACTACAGAATATTATAGTCGACAGTGCTCGAAATGCCCCGAACAAAATATGTCCTCTTCATGACGTGTTGTCATAGTCACAACACACGTCAGCCGTCGACATTCTGCCCAAGTAGGAAGCGGTTAGTAGACGTCAGCCGCCATAAAAATAATTCATCACGAGGCTAAACCTCGTCCATCCACTTACTAGATAGGACTGTCTATCACATAATGTCCATGTTAGTTGGCACACAGTAATTTCATCTGTGCTGTATGTCATGCACATTAGCATATTTGACAATAAAGCTGACTTTGACAAACGGTCTAATTTGACAGCAACCGCGCATTCAACTGTCATAGCGGGTCGAAGGAATGTCAAGTCACATGACATTGCATATTAACTTGAAGTAACACAAGCATCCCTTGGTCCGTTGAGTTATCATAGTGATAGTGCAGCTGTACCGACTGTCCTGTTAACGTTTTACACTTCTACCCTCACCTGGATTTCCCAAAAGAATTCTGTTCATTTTTATACATTAAAAAAAATTCAAATGCCACAACACATTAACAGTATATCACAGACAACTCACAATAAGGGTGTGCAACACTTTATTTGCCGTAATGGTCAGTTTTGTTTCATTTTTTTTTTAAGACCAATCAGAAGTGGCACCACCCCAGTCAGAGGCCTGGGCAGTGGGAGCAGTGGACCAGTCCTCGGTGGCGGGCTGATTGCTCCAGTCCTCTGCAAGTGTGAAAAAATAAAAATAAAAAATAAGAAACCACAAAAAAATGTAAAACCCATTTATGCATTTGAAAGGATAATTTACCCGAAAAGACTTCAGCGGGCTTTACAGCTGCTGGAGCACCTGCGGAATGCAGGAAGGAAAAAAAAAAACACAACTCAATACCTGCATTGCAGTAACACTGACTGACGGACGGGTGAGGCTGAAAGGATCCTACCTGCTGGGAACTGCTGAATGGGCACAGATGGCACAGCGACACCCTCAGACCAGTCAGCGACCTCAGGCTGAGCAAATTCTGCCGCAGGGGCAGTCCATTCCCCTTGGAACTCCTCCTTCCCAACAGCCTTCTCCGCAGCAGCCTGCTCCTCCTTCTCGATCTATATTTGAAAGCACCTCAACGCTTAGTTTCTGGGATCCCGCCGTTAAGGTAGCGTCTGGGGCAGATTAACGCGTACCTCTTCGGGATCTCTGTAGAAGTACAGATCGGGCATGACTTCCCAGGGGTGCTCTCTGGAAATTGTGCCCCTCATTCGGAGGACCTCGCGGGCCAACATCCACCACATCAGACCCACAGAGTGGTGACCCTGAAAACAGAGACATTAGAAAACAAACCCCTTTGTGAAAATAAGCCGTCGAGGTATTTAATCCTATGTCCCACCTTGTTGTTACAGGGGATGGCAATGTCCACGTATCGAAGTGGCGAGTCGGTGTTACAAAGAGCAATGGAGGGGATGTTCACATAGGAGGCCTCGGTCAGTGGCTGGTGATCAGCGCGAGGATCCGTCACAATCAGAAGGCGGGGCTCCCTGAACGCCGCCTGGATCTGATTGGTAAATGTACCTGGGGTGAACCGGCCATGGAAGGTGGTGGAACCGGTGGCAGTGGCAAACTTCAACACTGCCCGCTGAAGAGGAAACAAACAAAAAAAAAGGTCAATTCTAGCATCGGAGTGATTCCACCTCGTTTGTTGAAAGCTTGTTTACTACATTGTGGCTTGGGGCTATCAAACCACAATCCTGGGACGTCGGTCCTCAATGGTTTACTTGAAAACCAAGCCATTGTTACTTTTGCACACTTCCGACACCAGAACACCGACAACGGTGCCCGGCTTTAACAGTGTGCATTTTCACAAGACAATATCATGTCCTCGGTGAAAACTCAAATGACCTGTCCAGTGTTCCTGGAGGAGATGACACAAACATCTGCTGGATTTTCAATGGCAACAATGGCTCTTGCGGCCAGCAGCAGCTTCTCCCAGGTCTTTCTCAGGTTAATGATGTAGACACCTCAAACGAGAGCAAACAAACTTACAATATATTTGAAAACATAACAAATTACACATCAGTGTGCATCGGCACATACCATCGCTTTTTCTCTTGTAGACATACTGCTCCATCTGGAAGTCCAAGTTGGTACCTCCCAGGTGGGTTCCTGCAGCCAGGAATTTCAGCACATCTTCCTCCTTCATTTGAAGGACATCCAGACTTCCGGACATCGTGACCACTTTCCCGGAGTTACGAGTGAGGTGGGAGAGCTGTGGAATAAAAATAATCATCATATCGAAAGGAAAGCCAGAAATACATGTCATGTCTTTTTATGATTATACTAGTGCAGCGTGTTCGACCAAAGACAAGTGATTTGCGTGTTCGACACACTTGGACAATAAAGACGATTCTGATCATTTGCTGTGATGAACATGCAGCATCCAATATCAAAGTCAGCTTTATTGTCAAATATGCTAATATATATTGTACGGCTAGTTCATTCGACATTTAACTATCTTCTCTTTAAAAGCGGATGTTCGCTGTGAATCGGACACTTTTTATACACAAAGTCACAAACTGCATCGCCGTTAGTTATTCAAGGCAGTCTTTTGTGTAGAGTCGAGCCAAGCAGAAAGCATGGAGAAAACGCGTGTGACAAGCTAGTGAGTTAGCTTCAAATGTTAGCATAACTCGCCAAGTCGTTTTAAGACCAAGTAAGAGTGACATGTCTTGTTTTTAACGTCGCCGTGGGATATTTGGATTGTATCAAGACGATTATTTAAGTTTGTGGATACATTTAAAGGCTAAACGTTCTCAAAATCCGACCAAAGAACTCACCACGAAACAACGCCGTATGGAAGATCAGCAAAAGAGGCCGCTGCCAGGAAATGACGTCACACTTATACTAACATTTCCAAACTTGCGATTGGTTGGCTCTGTTTCGCAGTGTGTTGTAGTTCTGCAGCCTAATCGCAAGGTGGCAGTGATGGACAATGGTTCGGGGGCGGCGGGGGGGGGGGGGGGGGGGGGGGGTGTTACGTGTCGGATGGTCATCCCATATTAAGACAAGATGGAAAGACCATATTAAGACAATGCTGAGACGCTGATTTCTCAGTCAAAGTCTGACCTGTGTGGCAGGCAAGTGTATCTATTTGCCCAAGATAAAGAGTTCCAGTCAACATGACCATCGAATGAACAAACCTTGGTTTAAGGTTGACAAATGAAGCCAGTGAAACGTTTCAGTGACCCAAATAGTTGTTCGTGTTGAAACTTCCGCGCAGAAATGCAACCACGAGCAAACATACATCTGAAGGTTCACTGCTTGTGTTTCAAAAACAACTCGGATGAGGGTGATGGATCGATCATTCAATCATTTCAGTTAAATAATACGTAATTGTTGTCATCAATTGCGGTACACAAGTTTGCCCAGTGGCGTTAAAGCAAAAACAGTGCTCTTATTTCAAAAGTCTACAGTACCTCCAAGTTTATTAGTCATATTGTAACAGATAATTCTCAATACGCATCATTAAATGTTTGGGTTGATTGCAAAGCCCCTACTGTGCTGAAGTAGAGTAGAGCAACACACACCAGAGCGCTTTTGCGTGCTTCAAGTGACACCTGCTTTAGAAACCGAGATTAAGACATGTCACGTCACGGCGATCTCTGGTCCAGAATTCAGCCTACCCTGTGACATAACTGCCATATCTGCACAGCAGCGTATCTGAGGTCACCTTTCAGGTCTTCATGTTTGGTAGTCTCCTTCAGTTTAATCATTGACAGCGTCTGAGGGCAGTTTAAGGAGCACACATTGCCGTCAACATTGAGGATTTGCTTTATTGTATTCTAAAAATATAAATAATAAGAATAATACATTTCATTTATAAGCGGCATTGTAGCTTCCTTTAAAAAATCAACACGTCAAACAAACACTCAAACGAATCATGTCAAATAATGAGAGGTCACAGTAAACGAAAACAAAAGAGCGACACGATTTCAGTGCACGTTACAGAAGTCAGTCATTTCTGTCCAATATCATCACGGACGGCTTCTTGTCGACAGTCGAAGCCAACCGTGGCAAAAGCAACTTGCAACTCTCACAGAGGCGTATTTCTCAAATGTGAGCAATCTGCCGTAAGCCCCGAAGAACACGCTGGCAACCTTTGAGCAGCTTTTGTGTGACGCGATGTGCAATTCCTTCATTTTGAGGACAAGAAATCCTTGTGACATATGAGACACAAACTGCACAGGAGGCCCTTTTCCTCTTCGTCTTCTGTCACTTGACTTCATATCTTCTGTCTTTCACGATTTCAGTCCAAGATAAGCCATCATCTGCTCGTAAACGGTCCACGCCATGGCGGCCATCATCGTCCTCCTGAGAGAGCGTGGCAACGCCCCTCTAAGGAAACCCTCAAGTCCATGTTCCTTGTTAAGAAGATCAAATATGAGAAGGTGTCATTCACGATAGATTATTTGAAAACTTTGGAATTAAGTGGTCTTGTGTTTTCTTTCGGTTCTATTTTTTCTGGTGGTGGGCTGAGTTGCAGAGTAACCGCTCTTGACACTGTTTCGTCATGTTCATGTGTGTAGTTTGGATGTTTTTCAAGGTGAACACGCCGAACGTTGTCATGGTGACACCGCGATGGACGTAAAAGATGAAGGTCCATACTTACCCCATAGATGTATCTGACGGCGTCAATTGTGCTCAAGCGGGGGTTCACTTGGACGAGCGTTTTGACCACGTCGGCAGGCTGAGTGATGAGCGAGGCCGACACGCCCGCCAGGATCCCGCAGCAGAAATTAGCCAGGGGGGCGACCGCCGAAACGCTGAGCTCTTCAACGGCCAGCAAATATGAGAGAATATAGTCATTCTTTTTGTGGGGGTCACTGCACACTTTTGAGACAGATGTCATTTTCATAGTCGGCAATTGAAAACACACACACACACACACACACACACACACACACACGCGCGCACACACACACACACACACACACACACACACACACACACACACACACACACACACACACACACACACACACACACACACACACACACACACACACACACACACACACACACACACACACACACACACACACACACACACGTCTGCTTCAAGGCGTAATCTGTCCTGCTCGCTTCACACACCATTGGGCAAATTGGTCTTCATTTGGTTGTAGAACATCACATAGATTGCAGAGAAAGGAACGTCTCGGAGCAGAGTGGCCATCAGCCCAGAGTAGAGCGCAGCGGGGCCTTCGGTCCGACACACGCTGCGCAAAGCGCCGGTGACGCTCGCGTAACGGTATCTGCCGCACTGGAGCAAAAACACAATCATGGTTTCAGTCAAACTTAACGGCTTGAAGTCTGAGGAAGCATTTGTGACTCTCAAACCGGACTCGGCCCTATTGACCGACTTCTCTGGTTTTGTTCAGCTTTCTCACTTCATATCGAGTTTTGATGACCGTCACAGGCAACAAGAGGACGCCGGCAACCGTCCTCGCTCCGCCTCCCAGCAGAACGGCACCAAAAGCCCCCGGGTTGTTCTCCGGGAATAAGTGCTGCTTCAATGAGTAATAAGTGCTGAAGTAGAGCCCCACCCCGGGGATGGTCCTCACGAAGGACTGTCCGAACACGAGTGCAAGAGAGCTGGGTGAGCGCCGTTTAAAAAGTCACACACGAACGGCATCTGCTTAGCTACGATTGTCATTCTCACCGGCGAAACTCCCTTCCACAGTCCCAGCAGCCTCTCCGTTCGCACGACATTCACCAACACTCTCATCATCCCGACGCGGCGAGAACTGAAACAAGGACAGTCAGACGCGTGTTTTACATCTAATCTGGACTGCGTGATGACATGGCGCAGTTAGCCCCTGCGTATGCTTGTGAACCCTTACCCAGGCCGCATGTTGTTCTGCAAGGTTTGCAGGCGGGTTTTGACCAGGTCGAGGGGCTGGAAAAGGAGTGTCGAG
This sequence comes from Hippocampus bargibanti, assembly GCF_051943395.1. Classification (NCBI taxonomy): domain Eukaryota; kingdom Metazoa; phylum Chordata; class Actinopteri; order Syngnathiformes; family Syngnathidae; genus Hippocampus; species Hippocampus bargibanti. Next base: position 14,785,264 of record NC_142750.1, read on the forward strand.
CAGGTTCCGCTTAAAGCGCCGCACATGAAAGCTTTGATGGCTGGGTGAACCTAAATATGTTGGAGGAGAAATGGTGTTCATGCGCACCCGCAGATGAAACTGCTTATTCCCATGCGCTAGACTACGATCAATCATCCTTTTTGATATACGTATGTTAATTTTTTAAATGATTACTGGCCACAACAATCAATACAATCTAGTTAGATTCAAGAGAAACATTTCAAGTTTAAAGTTGACAGGTTTAAAAGAAAAAACTATTTGTATACTGCATATATTTCTGAAAGATGGCATATCAGATGCCAACAAATATATATATATATATATTTACAAGTTGAATGTATGCTTGATCAATTTGGTCCAAGTGTTTACTAAAGTGAAGCTACGTAAATTAAAACAAACACAAGCCTACCCCCACACTTTTTATTGTCTTGAATAAAATTTCAAGACTTTTTTTTTAATCTAAAAAGCTCTTCCAAAAAAGTCAAAACCTACCAGCGACAGTTCCATAGTTCTGCAGGGACTGGAGGGGCTTGACAAAAATTTCTGTCCTTTTTTTTAGCCTTCACTTGACAGACGCTCCACTTCCTGACAAGAAGAAACTTGCTTGCGATCTTCCAGAACAGGCTGTTTGGGATCACTCCACTCAAACCATTTGGCTAATGGTGCAAGCCGATGTTGACCCTTGGAGATGATATGAAACATGATCAGGCTCTGTTTGCACAAGGATGCTTAAAAACGAATAATTATGCCTGAATCACAAGACCAACAATGTGTTTTTTTTTCTCCTATTTTGTTGGTAAGCAGCTGACTTGACACACAGCTACTCATTAACAAACCAAGAATCACTCATTGGGTTCTTGCTCAATGCCCCTCTGTTGTGTGATTGTACAGTACCGGTACTAACTTTAAACGGCGCCAAATTAATTGACCCCAAAAGTTCAACTAACCAAAATCTGAACGATAAAAATCGCTTAATATTGAATCATTACCTGTTGATTGGATGTCATTCGATTATTGAGGTCAATTTGACGTAACAGTTCACTTTGAATACCGTTAGATACATTTGATACAGATCGATTAGTGACACAATGGCTCTACTTTGGCACAACATCTTTTAAAATACTCCTTTCTTACAGTCTCATATAGCGCACTATCATAGAAAAATAAGACACCTCACGCATATTAAAATCCAGCAAATTTTCGACCTAAAAGTAATAGACAAATATTTACAACACTCAAAAATGAGCACTATTTAGCCACTTAATAAATAGACGGGGCAACATATTCAATCAGACCACAAAAGAATGGATTTTCTTACAACTAAACACACTTTAGAAAAGAAAACAAGCTGTGTAATTCATACCTTCCTTGTCAATTTGCCTCTGGCCGTGTCGCCTTTCTATTTATTGCCTTTTTCCCAACAGTGATAATGAGCGCGAAGATCGACCTTGGTCATAACGAAACTTAAAGGCTGAAATGGATACCTCGGAGGGCGGCCGCTGACTTGAGGAGACGCTTTTGGGATACACACAAGTGCCTTCGTCAAGCGCAAGTGCTCAGTGTAACTCGCCGCTTTGAGGCGATGGCGGCTATGTTGGACGCGATTGGCTGTCAGAACAAAGCCACGCCCATTCACAAAAACACATTTTTTTCATTGGTTCTCAAATTATTACGTTCTTTTCTCGAAACCGCATTTTTGATTGGTTCTCCGATTTTCAAACGTCACCAGACGCCGGGACGCCACTGTGCATTTCGGATGACTAGTTTCTAGTTTTTAAAAAATCGTTGTATTTTTTATTTACGGTTGTAAAGTACGTATTCGGATTTCCCTATCCTTTTTATGTATTTGGTAGGATAGTATAATAGTAATAAAAGCATGAAGGTCACACATAAGGAGCCTGGCTGGCCGAATAGCTACCTACAATGATTTCCGAGGAACATTGTGCAACATCGTCTTTTGAACTACTAATTCACTGCCAGACATGAGCAAAAATGTCTTTTGTCATTGTCACTCGAATTTCAAGACCCACAGAATATTGAGTTTTAGGACTACATCAACATTCAGTACAGCATTAGAAGCCTTACTCTCTTCTATCAAATGGTGAGTATCGTTTTGCTTTTTTGAATGTTGCTGTGCCAATGACCATTTTGTGTTTGGGAGCCTTTTACTGAGCATCTTCATCTTTATTTATTTCATAGAGTTGCTTGTTCTGTAGTCACAGGGGGACACAAGCCAGTGTCTTCTTGTGCCGGTCCCACGCCCGGATAAATACAGAGGGTTGTGTCAGAAAGGGCATCCGACGTAAAGGCTTGGCCAAAACAAACGTGAATCAAACCTCTGAAGATGATTCGCTGTAGCGACACCTTGATGGGAAAAGCCCAAAGGAAAAGAAAACTCTCTTCTTTCATCAGGAAAAAACAGTTAATCCCTAAATTATGTGTCTGGAGTTATGAGCTTGAAATGAGGGTGACTGTTCAAAATACAATTTGTTCATATAGCGCTTTAACAGCTGAAGCTGGAACAAAGCGCTAACATGGGGAAAAAAGGGAAATGCTGCCCTTTGGGGACAAGAAAAAGCATGCCAGAGGCCAGGGGCAGCGTTTTATCGGCACCCAAGCATGAAAAAATAAAACTCAAACAAATTCGGAATGCCGTCATATTTTTAATTATGTACTGAATACATTTGTGAATTGCAGTGAATGAGTAGGATTAATGCTTGCAATCTTTAATAAACAATGCAGAGATGTATGTTAATACGTACTGGCATCGTCTGGTCTGGTATTGTAGCAGTAAAAAAAAAAAAAAAAAAAAAAAAAAAACCAGGTAGGAGATGGCTCCCATAAAGTACAGCAAACAAGACATTCCCATTTTAAAGCCTCTTTATTTGTAATAGCAAATAACAACATAGTCACGACATTGTTTCGTTTGTTGAGTTGCGGATAAACGTGGCAAAAATGAGATGCTTTTTTTTTGGGGTTACACTTCAGTTAGGATTTCATTTGTTTTTAAGTGCATGCAAGTAATTCATCTGAGCGGTGATTTGAGTATCACATTCTTTTCACTTCCCAGCAGTGTGAGCGAGCCAAAGCCTCCCTTGAGCACAGCGTGCGAGGGCTTCAGGTCGGCAAAAAGACGCTTTATGTGGTACAAGGTTTCACATCGAGGCTGAATTGTCTTCTGCCAGTTTGAGTAAAGTGTACACAGGCTACAGGGATCAAATATGTCCTTCGATCCCACTTCTCCCTCGACGAGCTGTGCCCTGAGAATACAGTGTGTGCCCTTAGGAATAGACAACTGAATTTGAACTTTACCCTGAACAACAACAACACAAAAATTAAGAAACATCTGGGGGCTTTGGATAAAGCGGTTCAGCTGAATTTACACTCTCAATGTGTGTGTGTGTATATATAAGTTCTTTGCTTGCACGATTCCAAGATACGCATTTGGCGTCAACGTTTTTGTTGTTTGATTTTGTTTAGGAAACATGAACACAGTGGTTGAGAATGGATAGGCAAGTGTTCCATGATATTAGTGCAAAAATGACAGAATTTTAGCACAGTCACAATCAAATGCCTTCACTACATTTGACCGAGTCAATACGTTTGCAAATGTCTCATCTTCCATGAAATGTGGGAATATATCAAATGATTAAACTCAAAAGCGGAGTCACATGTTGAACATTTGAGCATATAAACCTTCATTGTGAGGAAAAAGCGCAAGCAAGAGCCAGAAACATGTAGCACTTCCTTCCATTCTTAGTCATAGAAAAAAAAAAAGAAGCATAAAATAGAAATCAATAAATTGAGATATTCCTTTGGTCCTCTTCATCTAAGTTTCATTCCTTCCATTTACTCATTCTTCAATTAGAAAAATAGATCCTACATCAGGGTTTTTATAGTTTGAATGTTTCCTTATAAAAATAGTCACTTTTCCCAGAAAAAGAACATTAGCCTGAAAGAGAAAAAAAAAAGTCCCAAAATGGGTTTGCATGGTCATTCTCCGAGTTTACTTTGAACTGCATGCATCTGTAATGGATAGGTCATCTCGGTTAATTGATCAGCCGTTCGCACGAGACGACTTGGTCTTTGCATCTAGTTTGCATTTGCTGCCGATCGACAACACTAACGGAATTATGCCTGGTGTGTATTTGGGGTTTTCTAATCAGGATTGGTTACAGATTAAGCGTCACTGTGGCAGTTTATTCAGGTTTGGGCTCGGGGGTCTCGCTCTTGGGCTCAGCCTCATCATCACTTTCCACGCCAGTGCGGGTCACAATACGACGCATGGTGAAAGGGAGGTCGCCACGTCTATTAAGGAGCAAAACAAACAAAAAGTAAGCATAAATACTTGGTTTATTCCATTCACCAAAACAGTACAACTCCAAAAGAAAATGACGTTTTTGTGACAATGCTCTTAACCAAAAGGACATTATTTAAATGGTATTAAACGGGGGAGCAAAATGCCCAATTCACGTGACAAAGCTTGTAAATGTGCTCCAAAGGGAAGTGACCCTCATTGTTTGACACAACACCGCGAGCAGCCGGCGGCGCCCCAGCTCACCTTAACTTGCTCTTGAGACTGGACACTTCGCGGTTCATTGTTTCCGCAGATTCAGTGGCGTCCTCCAACTCCCTCTGCAGTTTCCTTCGGGTTGCATTGGCCCTCTGAGCCTCTTCTTCGGCCTCCTCCAGCTGACGTTTCAGCTGCTTCATGCGAGAGTTCAATTTGTCCGCCTAGAATAATAATAATAATAATACTTTAACATACAAGCGCCTTTCTGAACACTCAAGGACACTTTACAATTAAAAGAACAATACACAGAACAATAAAACCATCAATAAAATAGCTGATTAATTAAACTAGACCACGAATACAATTTTAAACAGATGGGTTTTGAAAGTAGGAAGGGAGTCAATATTACAGATGTTGGGTGAAAGTGAGTTCGAGTTTGGGAGCAGAGCAGCTGAAAGCTCTCCACCCCACTGTGGTGAGACGGGCAAAGGGCACACAGAGGTGGAGGGAGAATGAGGATCTGATGAACCGAGAGGGAACGGAAATTTGAAGCAGGTCAGACAGATAAGGTGGGAAAGGTTATGGATGGCTTTAAATGTAAACAGATGTATCTTGAAATCAATACGAAGTTTAAAAGGGATCCAGTGGAGCTGCTGGACAACAGGGTTGATTGATGTGGTGAAAGGAGGGGCTTTTAGTGCGGTTCATCTGAGGAATTTTGGACGAGTTGGAGTTTATGGAGACAATACAAGAACCTCCCGCTGAAAGCTAATGAGGGCTCAGCTGACATCACGGAAAGTTTCCATCAAAATGGGTTGCGGCAGACCTGGTCTTTGTACTGCTCCGTATTGCGTCTCTCATCCTCCACTTGCAGAACGACCTCTTTCAGTTTCTTCTCCGTGCGCCTCACAAGCTTGGAGGCACCTTGACGCTCCCTGAGTGAAACAAGACCAGCGTTCAGACCGGAGACGTGCGGTCCCGTGACATCTCTGCGTCATCTCCCTCCCCAACGTTCACCTGGTCTCCAGGTCGAGCTGCTCTTCCAGCTGTGCAATCTTGGCCTCCAAGGCGGTCATATTGGCCTTGTATTTGGACTTGACGGTTCCCTCCAGCTCTTGCAGCTTGAGCTTCAGCTCTTTGTTCTGACGCTCCATCTGGGAACGTGCCCCCTCGACGCGCTGAGAGGCGCTGCGCTCCGCAGCCAGCTCCACGTTCATCTGCTCCGTCTGGAGAGGGTTGGCGGGGTCAGACGCTCGCCACAAAACTCTGACGCGCTTTCTACAACCTGAAGCATTGCTTTCTTCATCCTGTCATTGATCAGCTCGGTGTTGCACTGCTCCTCCTCCACCTCTTCTTCCAGCTGAGCGATACGAGCCTCCAGGCGTCGGCGCTCTTCCGCGGCTTGAGCACTGCGATTGAAAAGCCGGGAAAAAGGTTGAAGGAAAAGCAGATTTCGGCGGCGGCAGAGATGAAGGCCGTTTCCGAAAGGTCATACGTCTTGGCGGCCTGGTTATTTATCTCATCCTGCAACTCGTCTCTTTCCAGCTGAGCCTGTCGCTTGGCACGCTCCGCGGCACCCAGCTCCTACGCGGAGGAGGCATACGTCAAGAACGTACGTAAGCTTTTAGTCCACATCTTTTTTCTGCACGGGGGAAATCGCAAACACTGACCTCCTGCATCTGGAGCATATCGGCTTCCATGCTCTTTAACTTCTTCTCCGTCTCCTTGCTCTGGGCAAGTATATCCTCTCTGGACAAACGAGTGTCGTCCAGTTCCCTGATGAGTTCTTTCATTTGGGCCTAATGAGCAAACGCAGAATTTGAAACCGAGTAGGAAGAAATAAGTCCAAGTCAAAGGATAACTTATCGCTTCGCTTCAAGATGAAGCTGAGCGGACGGTGCATTCCAACCGGGACTCACTTGGAGTTTCTTCAGCTGTTTGAGAGCTTCCTCCCGGTTCTTGTTGGCCATGTCAATAGCCGCCTCCAGCTCCTTGAGGTCCAGCTCCAGTTTCTTGCGCAAACCCACAGCGGCCGAACGCTGCTTGCGCTCATCCTCCAGCTCCATTTCCATCTCGCGGACCTGAAAAGAGTGCAGGCCTCACGTCATAATGTCGGCCATAACATCGGGACGTCGCCACAATGACATACGTCGGACGTTCGGAGCGAATTTACAAATAGTTGTATTCCATTTTCTCACAAAAATGTGATTAGATTATTTGAATGACTCTAAATGAAAGGAAATTTACGCCATGATACGATGGCGAAAAGAAAAAGGAGGCTGTTATGAATGGGATCTTAAAATAAAAGCAATACCTGCTTGACCAATGACCTCTTCTTTTCTTCGCCCATCTCGTCACGTCCCGCCAGGTCTCGCTCGTACTGAGCCTTCATGGCCTGCATGTTGACCTCCAGACGCAGCTTGGCGTCCTCGGTGGCCTGCAGCTCATCCTCCAGTTCCTCAAGCTGCGTCTTCATCTCCTCCAGCTGCTGGTCCATCGCTCGTTTGGATTTCTCCAGTTCGTGAACCTGCGGGACAATTACGGTTTGCGATGAGAAGAAAACTACGCGCAAGTGGAGAATGAACAACGGTGCCACCGCAACATACGTTCTTTCCAACATCATCCTTCGATGACACCAGATCCTCCATTTCGGCCCGCAGCAGCTTGTTACTTCGGTCCAGATCCTCCTTCAGATCGATCAGGGATTCCAGCTCACGCGTCAAAGACAACGCACGCGTCTCTTTCTCACGGGCCTCCGCCTCGGCACGATCTCGCTCCTCTGCGTAGCGGGCTGATACGTTCTTTTCTTCCGCCAGCATCTAGATGGAGAACAGGAGAACAAGCTTGGTAATTTCTGAAGCACAACCATCACAAGAATCTTGAAATCAACTACACCAAAAAAAGGAGACTGACCTGGTCAAACTTCTTTTGCTTTTTCTCCAGGTTGGAGACAATTTGTCGCAGGTGATCCTGATCAACCAGCAGGTCGTCCAACTCCTGCTGGACGCGGGTCTTGGTTTTGTCCATTTTGTCAAAGGCTGAGCATTTCTCCTCCAGGCGCTGGCACGTTGCTTCGAGGTCTCTTTGCAACCTCTTCTTTCCTTCTTCGGCATTCTCCAAATAGGTGGAATCCTGCTCAAGCTTCTTCTTGAATTCTGAAAGCTGATGGAAAGAAGGAAGGTATGATGACAATTTTTGACGTCGTCCTCGTCGTCTTCTTCACATCATTTTGTGTTGTTGCGCACCTGAGCTTGGGCCATTTGAAGCTGCTTCTCCACATTTCTTTTTGCTTCTTCTTCCTCCTCCAACTGCTCCCTCAAGCTATTCTGATCATCCTCCAGCTGACGCAGACGTGTACCCATTGACAGTTTTTGCCGCGTCTCCTCCTGGAGGACTTCCTGTTGGGAAAAAAAAGACAAAATTCATAATCACCAGTCGGACAAGAGTCTCGATCAAGAGTGGACATGCTTTGGAGAACTTGCACGTGCCAAGTATTGAATTCAACGAAGCAGAAATGCTTTGAATAAACAGACAGATGGATAAATAAATCAAAGCCTGCGCGTGTTACCTGGACATCCTGGAACTGAGACTCAAGTGTGGAGTGGTCTTTAGTTGCCTTGATGGATTTTGATTCCACATCACTCAGCAGACCATTGACATTTTCCAGTTCTGCCTGTTGACGGTCACAGAGCGTGAGAGTGAGAGACCGTTTCAACTTGAGGGAACATTCGGCTTTATTTCGTGTCGACAAGCCTAGCTTAAGACGCAACAGTGTAAACAAGGGAATGAGGCAAAAATGAATATGGTCATTGTACCTGCATTTTTGTGGATTTCTCAGTTAGCTCCAACCTCTGACGCTCGCTCTCGGAAAATTTGAGCTGCAACTCCTGAACTTGAGCTTCAGCCTTCTTCCTGCGATGCTCCGAATCCGCTTTACCCTGCACTAAGCTCTGCAGCTCGATGGTCAGCTCGTTCCTCTCGGATTCCAGAGCCTGCTTGCTCTTCTCCACCGAGACTTTGTTCTGCGAGACGCAACAAATCGGTGGCCATTTGATATAACGTAGTTTCCGGTGTAAAAAGCGCAACCCCAGTGAATGGTGTATTTTCAAACTTTTTTCATATATAAGGCGCACCCTCAATAAATGAAAAAAGGTTTTCCAACTCTAATATTTTTATAACATTTTACAAATATAAGGCACTACAGTAAAGGCTGAGGTTACGTACTACTTCTACAGGGGGGAATGGAGTCAGTGGCTGCTGACAGTATAGTGAAACCTCAACTTATGAACTTAATTGGTTCAGAGTGTGTAAGGCGAAAAGTGTGTATCTCAAAAAAGAAATTCCCATAGGAAACCATTAAAATGGGAATAATCCGTTCCCGGGTTTCCATAAAATATAGTTTTTAACTAAATAAGCCTTAAAACTACACACAACATACCTTATTCTATGTATAATAAATGTGCTATTGTATTGTAATGAAAGAAATACACTGCATTGTATCATAAAGTCACAAAGAGAGGCACATTACATGAGGACTGTAATTAAAAATAAACTGTGCTGTAAAATAAAGTTTTTTTCAACTTCTTCGATTCCCAGAGACCGTCGCTTTGAGAGCACGGAAACACCTTTTGCAACAGACGCACCTTTGATGGCTTCTGTGTTCCGGAGAATGGGAGCAATGGTTGACTTAGCATAGCCGTGCTCGGCCACTAAATCACACAAACGCACACCTTGTTCGTGTTTTTCAATTATCTCCTTCTTCTCAGCGACGGTGATTTTATTTTGTGTCTGCTTGGGGGGTGTGCAAAGTATCGCCGGCTGGAGCGCTGTTCGGTCGTGTGCTTCCGCCAAAGATCACTCCGCCAGCCGTGGTGGGTGTGTATTATGAAAATAGTGCTTATTATAAGGTTTAATTTTCATAAATTAGAGGTTCTTAAGACGAAAAGTTTGTGAGATAAGGTGTTTGTAAGTTGAGGTCTCACTGTAGTTGCGGCACCTGTTGTGGCTCAATATTATTTCATATAAGGTGCACTTGCATACAAGACGCAGGGTCATCTTTTGAAGAAAATAAAGGCCTTTGGGTGCTCCTTATACACCGGAAAATACGGTGCTTTTATTAAAAAAACATTGATATGAATATGTTCAACCCCTGAAGGGAAAAGAAGATGTTCCAATACCCGCTTTGCCTGCTCCAGCTGCTCGTTTAATTCATCAAAGGCTTGGCCGTGCTTCTGCCTCATGTCAACCATCTGCTGTTCGTGGACTCTGGCCTCATCTTCCAGAGCCCTTTTCAGTTGAGTCACTTCGGTCTCACGCTTGGTCCTGGGCAGGAAGAGCAAACTTACATTTTAACACAGACTCGTAGTTATGTTGCACTAACAGCAATAACTTCATTGCCAGGGTCACATCAATAAACAGACAGCCAATTTCGGGAATGCATCTGTGAAATTTAAAAAGGGGGCCAGTTGGCTGCCTTGTGTCTGAAAAAGGGGGGAAAATGTCACTGCCCAATGTCACTAGATTGCCCGAGTATACAAAACTCTTTGAAATTAACCAAAATACATTCATTGTAGCATGATATTTCTAAATTGCAAATGAAAACCAATATTTGAGTAAAATCTATTTTTCTAATATATCAACAATTTTAATTCAAGTCAAAGAATTTATTCATACATGAAACAAACAAACATTTTCAATTTTATTTAGTTACAGCACAATCAATCCTGTGCTATTTTGATATTCTACGGCAGGGGTGTCAAAGTCGTTTTTTTGCCGCGGGCCACATTGTAGTTATGGTTTCCTCTCGAGGGCCGTTATGAATTTGGGGAACCCATTAGAATGTTTAAATTCCTTCAAATATTACATATAGAGCACACATCAAATTAATGAATAACTCAATTTCAAATCTGAAGTCAAGAATAATGACTTTTATTGTGGTTGACATCCAAAAATATGAAATTTTGGCTCAGATTTTAGCAATCATCATGGAATTTAACAAGTTTGATTTGCTTTCGCGGGCTGAAAAAAATGATGTGGCGGGCCAGATTTGGCCCGCGGGCCTTGCCTTTGACACCTGTGTTCTACGGTATTACAGAAAAGACAAAGAGAACAGACTGGCACAATATTTCTTACAAGTGTTGACTTAAACAAATGTCTTTTCTCCCGTTCTCACGCTCCGTATTGAAACGATCCGCCATGTTGGATGTAAATACAGTAAAGTCTCGTTATATCGATATCGGTTATATCGATAGTACCGCTTATTACGATACTATTTTCATTTGCCTTGCACATTTCTAGTCTTTTTATGTATAATTAGTACCGTTTAGTACGATACCCGGTTATGACGATAATCCGGTTATTACGGTGCTCCTTTTCATCCCCCGCCGGCCATTTTTGTTGTTTATATCGATATATCCGTCGCGCCATTGGTCAACTTGGTCACGTGAGCCACCATCGGTCGCGCTATTGGTCGACTTGGCCGTGTGACTTTGTCACGTGACACACCATCGGTCGCGCCATTGGTCAACTTGGTCACGTGTCTTGGTTACGTGTCACGCCATCAGTCGCACCATTGGTCGATTTGGTCAGGTGACTTGGTTACATGCCCAGCACCCGTGTAGCAGAGCCATTTTCATTTTCAGACGCTAGCTCGTGTGTAGCAGACGAGATTGAAGTGTTTGTGTTAAAAGGTAAAAATGGGAAGCAGAAGAAGATTGATGACTTTTTTAAATTGTATACATAATACAGTAAGATGTAAGCGTTGCAGTTTCCCTGTTGTGTTATGTACATGCCCACTGTACTGTATATGAATGCAATCGTTTTTTGCAACAATGTTTCTTGTTTTGTCTGCTGAAGCGCGATGATTTTGAAAATTATTAACATTCCATACTGTGTATTAAAGGACAGCCGATGTCACTTTTTATTCAAATGCAAATAAAAATGACTTCACGCCAAGACGTCTTGCATTGCTTGTGAATCCAAACAATGGCTTCAGATTCGGATAATATGCTTTCTTGTTACACATCCAGTTATGAATATGTTTCAAATACACTGTAGTTCTGAAGATTAAAGCATACATGTTTACAATCATTAAAGAATTATATGTGCCATTTTGAGGCAACATTGGGGGAACATCTCTCACCCAAAAAAAAAACGGAGCTAATGGCCAGCTCCGTTTCTTATATGGCGCTTGGCTGCCCTCTTTTGGCGGCTTTGGTTTAATGCAGTTCGGCGCAGGATCGGATATATCGATAGTCCCGGTTATATCGATATTTTTTCGGACTCCCTTGGATATCGATATAACGAGACTTTACTGTACTTCAATGCACCACGGGTATATAAATATTCGATTATCTCTTTTGGCAGTTTCTGGCGGACCACGGAAAAGCCCGAAATATCCTCTACCATTTGGAATTTGGAACGCACCGAAAAAAATGCAAGGTGATTATGGCTAAATATCAGTATGGCAAGATAGCAGAGGACAAAAATTAAAACCTCTGATGGAAAACGAACACTTTTCAATTGCCGTTTAACTAAAAGTGTTTCTATAGCTATTTTCACAGATGTCAGATGTGACGCAGATCATATCGAAAATGCGCTAATCGTAATAGACATGCGCCGGTGCTGGCGCAGTGGAGTTCCAACGTTGCGCCGGAGGCTGTCAAAATGCGTGAACGGCGCGGCCCAGATGTATAAATACACCTGATAGATAAGCCTATACTATCATAGCCACCTCGTTGGCGAGGTGTCGGTTGGGGCGGACTGGAAAGTGGGCTCTTTCCACCTGACCCACCAAGGACGATATGGAAACGACCAGGGGAACACCTGGCAGCCCACTGGGTGTGGCCCGGCCCCCTAAGAGTGTAAGGAAGTTAAGGGCCGAAACACTTGGTTGAAGGGGGTTCTCTTCCTCTGAAGATCGCCTGGTGGTTTGTGCTCTAGAATGCTGGAGTACTTCATCTCATCCCTGCAATTTACATGTAGCCCTTCAATCCGAAAAGGAAATGTCCAAACGGAATGATACACACACACAATCTTTAGTCAGAGGTGGTTGAACGTGGCTGAAGGATAGTCACCGAACGCTCCGAATTTGTCACAATACGCTTCAAGTTGCACATGAACCACACTACCTGAGTTCTTGCTGTGCAGCAGTGGAGTCCAGTGTGTCCTCCAGCTCAGTCTTGAGAGCCTCGAGTTCCTCGCCAAGGTCCCGCCGGTGTTTCTCAGCTTTGGCCCGGGACTGGCGCTCCATCTCTAAATCATCCTGGAGCTCGGATATCTGAGCATCCATCTCTCTGATCTTTTTCTGAGCCATGTTCTTCTGCGCTGCTTCCTCCTCAATCCTAAAATGGGAAGCGCAACACTTTGTCCATGCGCATTGCTTCAAACATTCAAGCATTGGTTTGAATTCATCGTCAAGCATAGCGTGAGCATTTGATTCACCACCAAAAGATATAAACGGGAAACGTGCTGCGTCATGGATAACCACCTGGCTAGCGCAGCCTGGAGCTCTTCTTCCTTTTTGGCTAATTGGGCACGAAGCTCGGCAATCTGGGCCTGCAGCTCGGCGATTTGGTCGTGCACATCGGTAAAGTCACCCTCCAGCTTGCGTCGGTTCTTTTCCAGCTCCTGCCGCTGCTTCTCTTCCCTGCGCAGTCGGTCTGGGAGAGAGTCAAAACAGAGTTTGTCAACCACAGATATTGACCCTGGAAACCAGTAACTGTAGCACAGATGCACCATCCTACCCTCAAGGTCTGTGATCATAGCCTCGTGTTTAGTCTTCAGTTTCTGAAGGCTCTTTGATTTCTCCTCCTCTTCCGCAAGGTTGGTCGTGAACTCAGAGATTCTGTCCTCCATCAGTTTCTTCTCCTGATTTCACAAGGTTTTTTTTCCCCTTCAATTAGATTAACAAACAACACAACACACAAATGCACTCGCGCACCTTGTTAAGTTTGGCATTCTGATCATCGAGGACCATGACATCCTCTTCGAACTTCTTCACTTTGGCCTCCATGGTGACCTTCTCCAGTTGCAGCTTCTGTCTGGCTCCCTCTTCTTCATCCAACTGTTGCTCCAAGTCCTATTCGCAGACGGATAAGAATACGTTTCACCCCACGCTTTCATCCTCCTCTGGAGGCGTTTTTTGGAGGTTCGAGAGACTCAACAACTTACCGAAATATTTAGCTGCATCTTCTTTTTTTCAGACATCAACTGAGAAGCTCGCTCTTCCTCCTCCTCCACGCGGGCTTCCAGGTCGTGGAGGATCTCCTCTAGTTCCTGCTTCCTGGCTGCCAGGCGAGCTCTCATTTCTTCGGCCTCGGCGCAGAGTTCTGTTTCGGCCTGAAGCTGTTCCTGCAGGGCCATCTTCTCTGCACTCAGCTTCACACACACACACACACAAAGCAATTCAAATGTTAATAAGAAGTGCTCCCTTTCTCCAGTGAAAACGTTTCTCGATTCTTTAGTGGCACCTGCTGATGTTGGTCCTCCAAATCCTGGAGCTGTTGTTGCGTATAGATTTGTTTCTCCTTCACTTTGGTCAGTTCGTCATCCTTTGCCTGCATCTCCTCTTCCTGTCTGCTTACTTGAAGCAAAGGCTTCACCTGAGGAGATATTTTAATGTATGACCACATTATGAAAAGAATATCATGCAAAAAAAAAAATACAACTGTGAGAAATAATCAGACATCTTACCTTGGTGAATAGTCTCCACCACTGCCAGTTTCTGAGTTTGAGATAAGCAGCGCAATTTCTCTGGATCACCTTCATCGCAGTCAGCTGCTGTTGTCGCTTTGCAAAAGCCCTGTGAGGGAGGGGGGGGGGGGGGGGGGGGGGGGGAGATCATTCCATGAATTAAAAAACATCATTGGCAGACATTTCGATTATTTTGTAAATGGAGATGCAGTGCTAATGGCTAAAACCGAGCACGTTTGTCCAACCTGCGGGCCAAAACGCCTCTGCACCACGCCTGGAAACTAATAATAATGTCGGTGATTTTCATGTCCCTCTCCTCCTCCAGGTGAGCAAGAACTCCAGCTCTGAAGAAAACTTTACTTTGGCCAATTCTGTATAGATTAGGATCGAGCTCCAAACTTTTGATCTGATTGGAGAAGAAGAACATTCAAGGTGTTGGGCAGAGAGTCTTCATATAGGAAATCAAACCGAAAATATCTATCTTACCATGAGCACACAGGCCTGCTTTCCATCCATGAAGCCTTTAGGAATGGCATTCGGAGTGAGGATTTCATACCTGCGAGGAGAACGGGTCATGTTGGCTATTTTGAAGTAAGAATTGAGGTTTCAACATTTGGCTACCTCTGTCTGAACTCCTGGAAGACAATTCGGTTGGGGAAGCCTTGTCTGCAGATACGGATGCCCTCCAGGACACCGTTACATCTAAGCTGATCCAGAACCAGGTGAGGATCCAATTTTCCTGCCTGGTCAAGCGAAAGGAGGGTTGTGGGCAAATCGATGATGAACGATGGCTCAACATTTGTGTTTCTACCATACCTTTTTCTCATGGTTGGGGATGATGCAGCGGACAAAGTTTGGATTTGTGTTCCTCAGAGTGGCCATAAGTTTGGACAGTTGCTCTTTGTAGAGCTGGCCCACCGTGCGGAACATGCCCTTCCGGGTCTTGAAAGCACCCGGCATCTCCGACATACCCGAGACTTTATCCAGTCCGACGATGCGGTCCACTAAAGACAGGGCAAATGTCATCAAGTAATCACTCAAAAAAGGCTCAGATTGAAGAAAAAGGTGAACGTTGACCAGCGCAAATGTCAACAAATGCATGGCAAAAACAAACAAAAAACAAAAACATCATCCACTTCCTCTCAGTAGAGAAAGTAGAGGGGAGAAAACTTGCAACAATAACACCACACGATAGATGGGATGCAGACTGAAAGTGAATTGGGAAGCCCAATCCAGTCAGGTGACAGGAAAAAGACAATCACAAGGGGACGGAATCGACAGGGAAGGCAAAACAGTGCGGTGGGTGAATGTCAACTGCTCACACTGTAGTTTGGTGTCAAAACTACACGTGGCAGTTTCGTTCATGTTCAGAAGGAAAAGTGACAAACTCACGACAGTGGACAATTATTTTTGTGACGACCCAACAAAGGAGGAAAAACACCAAACCCATGCAGCAGTGTGTACCCATTTCTGCAGTAACCATGACCGCCACCAGGAGTCCCACACAACACTATTCACATGGGGGGGAGGGAAAGGGAAAGTTCGATCATGGAGCGGAAAGTTGAAAAACAGTAAAAGCACACAAGAAGCTGAAACATTTCATCGATATTACTTCAACGTAAGCTTTCGGGGAGAGCAGGTTTCGAGCACCGGCGGGGAAGAAAATAGGGGAAACAAAGCACTTAATAATTATGTGTCAGACAAGAGGATTGTTATGAAAAGGCATTATGATGGGGGGATAAAAGAAACCTTGTCACCTGAGTCTGAGTGCAGTATTGGAAAACGCTGATAAAAATAGGCTCTCTGGGAATTCTGTACCTCTGAAAGCCATCGGTCATTTGGATACAATATAACGTACAAAGCGGAGCCAAACGGGGGGTTTCGAAGGGACAGATTTGAAGAAAAGGGAAAAAAAAACACAAGGTATGCACACCAGACAATAAAGAGAAAGAAAGCAATGTGAAATGAAAACGGAGACAAAAAGCCAGAATTCAATATTGCTGACAGCCAGCAATTTGGCGCCGATATAGCAGAGAAACGTGATCTGATTACGTTTTTAGTCACAAATATTAGGCGAATCTTCCCTTATTTATTGAAGTTGTGTCATAAAATATCATGTGTAAATTAAGTGGAAACAAAATATTTCCTAACTTACCGTCCCTCCAGAGTTCAGAGACAAATCTGTCTGTTGACTGGTTGAGCAGTGAGGCGACATTGTCATTCAAAGGGTCCATGTTCTTCATCAGCCACTCATCCGCTTTATAGTCAACCTGATTTGTCAAAAGACACATTGGCACAAAGCACAGACGACGACTAACAAAAGAAAAAAACAAACGATGTCTCTGCCTACTCACCTTGCCAGCGTAATGGATAATGCAGAAATCGGCTTCATCCTTCAGTTTCTTTGGCTTAAAGAACTTGGGGTGGGTGCCCTGCTCCTGAAGCACCTTCTCAACAAAGCTCTTGTCTGTCGCTTTGGGAAACCAGCACTCTTCATCCAGCAGAGCGAGAATACCGGGAGGGCTGGCCTGCACAAAACGGGGAGTGGGATGGAGGGGTGCTTCATACATCACCTAAAAAAAATGAATAATACTGCGCACAAAATGTCCCCCCCTGCCAACCACTTACAGGCTTCTCGATGAGTTCAATGCAAGGCTGCAAGTCGAGGCCAAAATCGATGAAGCTCCACTCGATGCCCTCCCTCTGGTACTCCTCTTGTTCCAAGATGAACATGGTGTGGTTGAAGAGCTGCTGCAGCTTCTCGTTGGTGTAGTTGATGCACAGCTGCTCGAATGAGTTCAGCTGGAAGAAGGATGAGGGGGAAAAAATGCTCAAATTGTTGCCACATTATTTACCAGCTATACTTTGTCCTTACCTCAAAGATCTCAAAGCCAGCAATATCCAAGATGCCAATAAAGGAGGCTCCTTGTCTCTTTGTTTTGTCCAGGGCTTTGTTGATCCTCATAACCAACCAGCGGAACATCCTCTCATATGTGGCTTTGGCCAAGGCCTCCACGGCAAATTCTGCTTGCTCCTGGGTCTGGGCCTTTTGGACATAATCTCGACCCACCTTGATTCTCGGTGATAAGATGGCCCTGGTGAAGTCCGTCACATTCATCCCCATGAGGTGGCAGACCTTCTGAGCGGCTAGGGGGGAGGAAAAAACAAACAAACAAATGGAGCATCTGAAGAGAGGATTCAAAAGAATGGAACTATTAACTCATTGAGTGCCAGGTGATGTGCAAAAATGTGTCGGCTCCAGTGCCAGGGATTTTGACATTTTCAATCAAATTGCAGGACCCACAGAATATTAACGTTTAAGACGACACAAACATTCAATACAGCGTAAGAAACCTTATGCTCTCTTTTTTCATCAGAAAAAAAAAGGTAATTCCAAAATTATATGGCTCTGGAGTTATCAGATCTTAAAATTAGGGCAGCTGTACAAAATACAATACATGTTGATTGATAGAGCGCGGAAGCTGTAACAAAGCACTAACATGGACAAAAGGCAAATGCTGACCCCTTGTGGAAGGGAAAAAACATGGCCAGAGGTCCGGCAGGTGCTTAATCGGCACCCCCACAAGAAAACAACAACAACAACAAATTGGGAATGGTGCTCCATGTCAAATTTCTCAATTCCCGAATAAATTCATGACTGGCAGTGAATGAGTTACAGATACAGTACAATGATAGTCCACCGTCAAACATTTTTCAGACTCTAAACATCGCTTGTCTACGTTCAGAACCCACCTGTGTTGTCAGGCATGGAGGCCTGATCGGTGTGACGTTCCTTCTTGAAACTCATGTTTCCCAACTGCAGCACGGAAGCCACGACTTTCAGCATTCCTAAACAGGCGCGCACAAAACATACCATAAGTAACCTGCAAAATGGTTGATGGGAAACGGTTCCCCGCGGGCGGGCCTTACCCATCTGCTCTTCCTCTGGGATGCTCATAATCCTCATGGCATCGATGGTCTCGGCAAAAAGGTCTTTGTCCTGTTGTCCCGGAATGGTCACGTTTCCATTGGAGAGGAAACGGTAGTTGTTGTAATTTTCAAGTAGGAGCTCACCTAAAGAAGGAGAGCGGGGAGAAGACAATAAAACTTGCAGTTTGGAAAATGTTGTAGTGACCAAGTGTGATGGGGATACCGCGTAATTTGTCTCCAGCCCCAGTGAGCAGGTAGTAAAAAATGTGGAAGGTTCGCTCATCCCTGGCCTGACGAATGGCACGTGACTTCTCTAGCAAATCTAGCCATCACTTCGTTAAGGACAATTGTTTGAGGTGCTGCGATGATCCAACACATAACCACATCCATATTTGAGTTTAAAAAAATAAAATAAAGAAATGGGGGGAGAAGGATACAAGTTTCAATGTTTGCACCAACAATGTAGCCGTTGACGTCAAAGTTGATCCTGATGAATTTTCCCTACAAAAAAATAAAAATACTACATTCAACCACATTTTAAAATAAATAATAATAAAAAAAACACTTATAGTAGGTCTTACAAATCTGGATGAATTGTCATTTTTTACAGTCTTGGCATTTCCAAATGCCTCCAGGATTGGGTTTGCCTGCAGAAGCTGCTTCTCCAGCTCACCCTAGTGAGAAATAAAAAAGCAACGACAGTATACTACATTGTAAAAATGAGGAACATTTTGCCTAGTTTTGAGAACAACCTGTACGGGGTCGCTGTGTTGGCATTATTAAAATGGGAAATTTGAGAGTATCAAAAGAGACCAATCAATTGAGTGACATTTAATAATAGCTCAAGTTCATACATTTTGACACTTTCTCTGTTAAGACGTGTTTTATAAAGAACTTTGTCCGTGCTAAAAACTTGAGAAAAGTCAATCGGGATGCCATACACAGAAACGAAAAGCCACACCCCGAGAACCTCATCCAGCCATCACCAGAGTGGAAAGAAATAAAAACAACATTGAGATACAACACCAAGGGAAAAAACACAGGGTCACACAGTAATATATTTAAAATGCCACCCCGCTGAAATGAAACTGCATTAACCCTCATATTATGTGAAGGGGTCCATTTTACACGTTGACTAAAGCACTGGATACCCTTTGTTACAGACAAAAGCAATGACAGACGCTGCTTAGCAAATTAAAAATATCGCTTGAGAAATCACAACCAGGAGACTGGAAAGTAGAACCTGGACAGAGAGAAAGAGCACGCGCCGAAGAGAGAGCCACGGAAATCCTGGAACATTCAGCAAGGCAAAAAAAACCAGCCAGGCAAAAAAATCCAGCTCCCAGGCCAGAAATAATCAATTATTTCCTTCATAAGGCTCTCTCCTCCCCACCTATCCTACAATTGTCTGGCTGTTTTTTTTTTTTTTTTTGTTTTGTTTGACGGGAACGCATAGAGCACAGGTGTCAAAGTCAAGGCCCGGGGGCCAAATCCGGCCCGCCACATCATTTTTTTGGGCCCGCGGAAACAAATCAAACGTGTGAAATTCCATGACGCTTGCTAAAATCCTCACCTAAATGTCATATTTTTGGATGTAAACCATAACAACAATCATTATTCTTGACTTCAGATTTGAAAACTAGTTATTGATTAATTTGTTATGCGCTCTATATGTAATATGTGGAGGGGATTAAACATTCTAATGATTTCCCCAAATTCATAACGGCCCTCGAGAGGAAACCCTAAGTACAATGTGGCCCGCGGCAAAAAAATGACTTTGACACCCCTGGCATAGAGTTTCGACAAATCTGACAACAAACTTCATCGGTAACCTGTCCCCTGACCCAATCCGGAACAACAATTGACATAGCAAAGGGGAAGCCACAGGACGTGGAGGAGGGAAGGATGGTGTTGACAGAAGCAGGTGGGGAGGAAGAACGAATAATAGAGCGAGTGAGAGAGAGAGAGTTAACTCACATGTGACAGGCTCGAGCTGCTCTGCTGACGGGAAGAGAGAATTATGACAACCTCAAAAAAAAAAACGGAATGATGGACACTTATTCTTGTTTTTGCCTAAACCACCCCATTGCGCAGCGCGCTAAAGTCACACCAAAAAATGCATCAGCTACGTGAAGACGTGTTGTGTATCGAGTGTTAAAGCGCCACGAGCGTTTGTCTCAGAATCCGCACAATTGTTTGTCAAACACGCTTTACCTCCTGGAGAGGATGGAGCAGCAAGTGTTACATAACCACGCGCTGACGTTGGCAGGAGTAGTCTGATTAGCAATATTGTACAAGAGGTTCGGGGATGACTTACCTGATCTTTCTTGGTCTTGTGAGAGGAGGCCACATGAGCCAGATACTGGATGACCTTCTTGGTGTTCTCAGTCTTACCGGCACCGGACTCTCCTCTAAGAGCCAAAAAAAAAGGGGGGAGGGGGTGAATCAAAATAGTCCAATTGAAACATACAGCACAAATAAAGAAACTTTCTATCAAGGTGTGAATGATCAGAAACTCACGTGCAGAGAATGGACTGGTCTTCACGATCTGCAAAAAATAAAAAAAGATTGAAAAAGTTTGATTGGGCAGAGATCACAAGTGCAATGGACATTTTGTCTTTGCGGTGGTTCCTTACCCTGCATCATACTTCTGTAAGATATGTCAGTAATGGCATAGATATGGGGGGGCATTTCGTGTTTCTTCTTTCCCTTGTACATCTCAACAATTTCCTCGGAATAGATGGGCAGGTTTTTGTAGGGATTGATGACGACGCAGAATAGGCCGGAGTATGTCTGCGGGATGCAAAGGAAAACGCTTCATTCAATAAGCTTTTATTTCAGGTAGGTGTTCATCAGTCTGGATAATGATTGTGAGTTGAAGGTTCTGGTACAAGTTGGCTCATTTGCTGAAACGTCTCGCGAGGCTTTCTCATGAACTCCACATTGCTCATATCCAAGAGTATGCAACGTCAACCGCACCCAGCGATAAATATTCAAGATGAAGGGCAAGTATTGCATTGTGTTGCAATGTCACCACTACGTGAGGAGTTACAAAAGTCTAATCGAAAGTAGATTGCACATTGTTTCTGATTCAAGAGCAGCGAAGGCATACATAACACTTTAGAGCAGAGGTCGGGAACCTATAGCTCGCGAGCCTTATATGGCTCTTTTGATGATTGCATCTAGCTGGCCGATAAAACTAAATACATATTCTCGATTTTTTTTCTGTTCATTTCCTGCTTGGGCTGCAGTTGGCGGAAAGCGCGATTTTGATTGGATGATACGGGCTCCTTTTAAATAAGCCCAACGAGTGAAAAAAAATATGACAAGTATTGTACACTTCAGGTTGAATGAACTGAAGGATTCGCCTCTGATTCTAATTTGCAATAAAACAATACCATGAATGAAACAGTTGAATATCAGTGGCACTTTGAGCCCCGTGCTAACGTTAGCATCAACATACTTATGCGAGAGACAACAAAAAGCAAGTGTGGCAGCTAATGAGCCATGTGCAGGCAAGCTAGCAGTAACTTTGCGAATGGACCCGGCAAGTTGACTTTCATTACGATCGTTTAGCTGGATTTTTACCAATCATGAGGAACGGAAAACCATTCATGTTAATGGTGAGTGAGATAAAGTTATTTTAAAGAATACATTCTGACATTTATTGAAAAGTGGCCGCTCATGCGTATTTGCATGTGTGTGTGTGTGTGTGTGTGTGTGTGTGTGTGTGTGTGTGTGGCTCTCACTGAAAAACATTTCTAAATATTTTACTTTTATGGCTCTCTTAGTCAAAAAGGTTCCAGACCCCTGCTAGAGCTACAAACTGTAAGACTTCCACATCCAAGTTTCTCTTTCCAGACTCATTTTTTTGTTTGTTTCCTGATTCCTGTACCACCATTCCAAGTTCTTGTTATCTGGAATCTTTCCCTTCGGGACGCACAAGCGCCAACAGAGCCTGGAGGCACTCAAACCAACTGCAGGCTCAACCTCAAGGGGGGGGGGGCATGACCCAGCCCGGACAAACCGAATCATACACCACCCAGGACATGGAGATAAACATCATTTGCATTCCATGCCCGCATATCAAACCCTGCTTCCTGTTTTCAGACTCAAGAGCCATGACAGGGAGATCGGGGGGAGACAGGAAGTAGATAAAAGACAGTAGTTTAAGATGGCGTTTCTTTCTGTAAATGGTTCTAAGCATAGAATTGTCCCAAAAATATATTAAATTAAGCAGTGCATCAAGCGATGGATTCATTCAAACTTTTGCGTGCATCAAACTCACGTATATGAGTCCGGAATAATATCTCTCCTTCAGGTTGTGCAGCACAGAGGCTTCGTTCAGGCAGGTGAGCTCCGCCATGTCTTCCACCTTGCTAAACTTGGGTGGGTTCATCTTCTGGATGTCGTCCTTGTTCACCCTGATCTTCTTACCGGAGTCCGCCAGCTCGATCACGCACTCCTCGCCTCGCTCCTCCTTCAGGGAGCCAGCCTCAAAGCCCAGGCGCTCTGAGGGAACCCATACCAGCTTCTTGGAGGCCCAGTCGGCCTGTGCTAGCGGGTTGTTGATCAGGTTCCGGTCGGCGTAAAGGTACTTGTTTGGGTCTGCCATGGTAGCTGTTTCATAAAGACACAGAGTGGGGGGGGGGGGGGGGGGGAGTGGCATTGATCATCATTAACATCCTCACACAACACTAATAAGACCAACACCAAGATTCAGTCGAGTCTTGCTATGTGAAGCTTTTTTTTCTTTCGCATGCAAGCTTTGAAGAACATTAAAAAAAATCACGACCGATGGAATGCACAAGAGGAAATGCCTGCTTGAGACAGGTCAGGTCGACCTAAAATCATTTCTCACATGTCAACGGTTAAAAGGGCAAAAACAATCAACGGGAATCGGTGAGATCGCCTCATGACTTTGTGCGCCAAACCATTGTTTGGAAATAAGCTTTGGATGCCTCGAAGAGGAAGGATCGTAGGCAGGGTCAACCCACCATATCAAAAGTTGCAACAAAGCAAAAAGACGTTTCACCACAATGCCATGCACAAGTTACGGTATATACAGTACAGTCTTGTTTTCAATGGCAAGTGAAATGCACAAGCGAACCCGTATTTCATAGGGTCCCGTACGCCTCGAAAAGTTCATAAACAGCAGCCTGTTGACAGGGAGTGCTGCGGTTCAAAAGCGACTCGACGGGTATTACCAGTACAGAGAGAAAAGAAGGCTGTGTGCTAAAAAAAAAAAAAAAAGAGTTAGTGCAAGTCTTTTGCCAATCGCCATCTCAAACAATGCCACAGAGTTTATTTTTTTCCGGGTTGTTGTCACTCTCGGCTGCCTTCTAGCCAACTTTTGCGTGATTGTGGTCAAATGCAAAACATGGCAAATGACACCGGAGGCCCTCATGCAACAAATGATGGTGATACAATACAGTACTTTGCAACAGACTGTAATTTAACATGGCAAAATGCTTTAACAGGAAATATCCCGTTGCCAAATTTTCATGTTCCACATCAGCAAGGTAGAAATGAGAGTCAAACATTTTAAAAAGAAAAGTTTCTCATTGGAGAGAACGTCATGACAAACTGAGCTTTACACCTGACAGATCAATTTAACAACTCTCACGAACTTCAGTGAAGACAGACGTTATATTGTTTGGTCCCAATGGCCCACGTACATCTCATCCTGTAGACTTGGTCGCCCTGGCTCCTTATCTGAAGTCAACAGTCTCAAACTTGGGTCTTAAACTGGACAGTAACTTTAAACTCGACTGACAAATTGGTGGCTTCTTTCATCTGAGGCATCTGGCTAAAATAAAACCTCTCCTTTCTCATGAGCACCTTGAAGCAGAATTCATGCTGTCACATCTCGGCTCAATTACTGTAATTCACTTTACTTTGAAGTCAGCCAATCCTCCATGAAGCGTCTCCAGCTGGTCCAGAATGCTGCTGTTCGCCTCTTGACTGGTACTCCTAAGAGGGAGCAGGTAACTCCAACCCTGACATTCCTTCATTGGCTCCCCATACATTTAAGATTTATCTTCAAGATCTTATTTGTCTTCAAATCTTGAAATGGCCTCGCTCCGAGGTCGTACACCCCTAAGCATCTTCCTGACGTCTCAGGTGTGCTGACCAGACATTACTAGATGTGCCAAAAACTAAACGGAGACTTAGAGGCGTTGCTGGTCCCACTCTCTGGAATGACCTCCACTAAACATTTGGCAAGTACCTTCGCTGGCCATCTTTAAAATCCATCTCAAAACTCACTTGTACACTTTGGCATTCGACTCAGCATGATTCAGACTTGATCTTTGTTTCACTCCCTGGTGCTTCCTATTATGTTTGTGAGGTTAAGAGCTTTGTTATAGGTTCAACTGTTGTTAAAGCGCTATATAAATCAATATGTATTGTATTGTATGAACATTCCAAAATATTGGATAATCACGAAAAGGTTAACGGCGCCCAGACCATAAATTCATCATCTTTAGCGACACCCCAATAAAAAAACAAAACAAATGGCAATCACGACTCAGAAGAGGTGACAGCACCCAGATATGAATTCAAAATAGGTCGTTACCATCGAACGGGCTTTGCACCCGTTCCACCACATTAACCCTGTTCCATGAGAACGAAAGCAGTGGGAGCATCATTCTTCTCATGACCCCGACTTCCCCCTATCCTCCCATCAACCTCCCGAGCATGCAGCGGCTGAAATCCATCATTGCTCAAACCGCCTCCAAGTTCAACTCGCGTTGAACGCTCGCATCCTGTGAAACTACAGCTTGCAAAACCAGAGAGGCCGTCATTCTCGGTTGCTTCTGCACCCCTTTTTCTCTGCCTTTGGACAAACTAACCACCTCAGCCAGGCCCACAACGAGAAGCACCCTCCACTGTTTATCTAGTCTTTTCAGGGTCACATTCCTGTCGTACTCACCCTCTCAATCGGGGAGAGAAATTCCACAAATGTCTACACTTTTTTGCGCTAAGCCTCCTCGTCTCAGACCATTCGTATTTCGACACGCACGCATCAGCTTCAACCGTGTCATTATTACCTCACAGCCTAGCAAAGGCACACCCATGGTGAGACCGCGTGGGTCACGCAGACGTGAACATGACTTCCTCCTGTTCATCTACTTTGCCTCTTAAAAACGCACTTGGCACTTTGCGATACGATTGGAGCCGATGCACACGGTTTTTTGGGGGGCTGGGGAGTGACACCACTTTGCCGCTTGGTATTTGATGAACTATAAAAGGAGCTCATCCAAAGTCTGACTTTGTTTTGATGTTTCAAATCCACAAAATCAAGCTGCAGCAAATACATGGCTGCAAAAAACATTGAGTCAACATCTGCTGGCGTTTAAGGTGCTTGCAGTCTGAACGATAAAAATTGCACAAAAGATAATGACAAGACAACCCCCCCAAAAACGGCAAAGAAAACATTGCCGTCAGGTGGTTACTTTTGAGTCATTTCCGGTGTAAAAACAAAAACATTTGCATACGTCTGTGTTGATTTCGACCGCACATGCTTGACACAGAAAATTCTGTGACACATTTCAAACTCCATCTCAAGAGAGCGCCTTAAGACCAAAATAGCTGACAGCTAATTTGACCGGGGCTGCTCCATATTGAAGACTCAGACAACCGTACTCTAGATCGGACCTTGCCTCCAAAAACTGACATTGAGGGAGAACAGCAGCCAAAACTGTCCCAAAACCCATCAAACATAATTGGCGGCGAAATAAGACAACAGCCTTCTTGCCGATACGCCCAAAAGGATGCCGCAGGAAATTGTTTGTTTGTTTGTTTGTTTGAAATATCATTTGTATCAATTTGTTGCCCGCTTGCCCCGTCAATCCTACTCTGATTGCGCGAGATTGCAAGTGGCTCATAAGGTTACTTATTAACTGAATACATGACATTTGGTCAGACTCACAGAGCCGGAGACCAACCGCTGGTTTAAAAAAAAAGAAAGTAGAGAAGGTTTACAACCTGATTCACACGATTAAACATTAATAGACTAATGTCACATTGGTCGAACGAAAGAACCAGAAGTAGCAAGAGGAAGTCAAGTTTGGAAATCAAATGCAGATACAAGCCGATATTTTCAAGGCCCATAAACAGAGCAGGAGAAAATAAGAGCGGCAAATCCAAAGAAAATTGAAATTGTGTCTCGAATGGCTGACAAAGGAAGCGGGTCAACGTGGGTCTGTCGACGGAAGCCATAGATCCCATCAGACTCATTCATTCCTTCCTTTCCGCCTGGGTTATTTCCTGAGTTACTGTAACAACCTGCGGCCTCTTAACACAGAATGACCAAGTACAGTCAAAACTGCCGTCCCGCTCCTACAGAAGGCCGCACGGTTGCGTCGGATTGACACAACAACAAAACCGCTGGCACCGCTGTGCTTCTGCCAAACCGTGAAATCCAGGAGTCTCATCTCGCATGACGGATTATTTTCACCTCAAGCTGTACACATTTCCCATTGGCACGTTGAAAACAAGAAGGCGAAGGCCAAGACAGATAGATGATGATTGATAAATAAATAAATATAAGTAAATATAAATAAATATAAATCTTTTCAGAATCAGAATCATCTTTATTATTAAGTATGTAGAACACACAAGGAATTTGTTTCCGGTAGAACACGCTGCACTAGTATCATCGTCAAAAAAACTGCTAAGTGGCACTATACAGTTCCAACCTTTCGGCTTTTCCCTACTCGGGGTCGCCACAGCAAATCACTATAAATAAATAAATACATGGGGGCAAAATGGCAACTAAGAAACCATTTATAGAAATTCATTGTCTATAGATTTGCATGGTTCTTGGACACACACACCTTACCATAAAAAGAAAAAACTGAAGACCTTGCTGGAAAACTGCTTTGCTGCATAACTCTCCCCGAATCCCACAACTTTCCACATTCCCCAAAACCAAGACCACTCGAACGGCAGGCTGGCAAATACCGTCATCGTTAAGTTCAGTTTCCACCAAGCAGTGCTTGACGGTGCAAATTGTCT
Organism: Hippocampus bargibanti; assembly: GCF_051943395.1. NCBI lineage: Eukaryota > Metazoa > Chordata > Actinopteri > Syngnathiformes > Syngnathidae > Hippocampus > Hippocampus bargibanti. The sequence goes on from NC_142750.1 coordinate 14,812,421, forward strand.
TCCTTCCATTCCACAGGGTGTAGAAAATAATCGCTCGTGCTACACCACCACTTTCTGGCACACATCGTCGGTCTGTCACACCCTTTACTCCGCCGAGGGGTCAACAGACAATTGTCTGAGGAACAAGGACGCAAATACAAGTCGACTAACGTTACACAAGTAAGATTTCGGGGGGATTTCCAGCTATCCCACCCCCAAGATGGCTCAAAATGTTTGATACTTTAGTTACCACAAGCAGAACTTTTGTCAGTACTGTATCTCGCACGACTTGGTAGAAAGGAAAGTGTTAACAGGTTGAAAATAGCGGACTCAAAAAAGGTGCTCGATACCACAAAAGAATGCAAAGGGTGCATTGGAAGCACCTTTTCTTGAGAGGAATCTTCATCTTGTCTGTAGTTTATGACCGGACCGCTTTATCCGCCTCCACCCTTTTGAATGATTGTTGTTTTGAACTTTGGCCTTATCAGCGGCAGACTTTATCTGGGCTACTCCCTACGGAGTATGCAAAGAAGCCAAACAGATGAACCTGCTATTGTCTTTTAGACCCTCGCCTCATTTCGCCAAGTGCTCAGACCTCATTCGGCCGACACGCCGCGTCCCAGAGAGTCAGGAACAAGTCTGGCGATGTAACGCGAGCTCAAAATGTCAGCGCTGATATTCACAAATTCATAAAAGGTGCAAAATCATTCGTTTGACCGGTGTCTTCACACAGGTTAATATAGTCATAATAGCAGAAGGCAGTCTTGGATTCCGCTATTTCACAACTGCGTAGCTAATTGCTCGCCCATCGCATGATTCATAACAAAAAGAAATATTTCTCAGTTTCAACGTCGGACCAAGGCTCATTTCACTTGGATGCTCATGCGGATGCTCACCAGCATGCATTTCGTCGAGGCAAACATTTCCTGGTATTGTTTGGTCTCTTTTTGAACCAATCAGGCGTGCTTTTCTGTGTGTGTGTGTGTGGGGGGGGAGAGAAAAGAATAGGCAAAAACAATGCAAAAAAACAAACATATAGAGGAAGAAAGCCAAGGGTGAAGGAAACAGAAGAGGATAAAGGACCATGACACGGATACTGAAAAAAATAGATTGGGCAACCAATAAATCTGTAGGGAGGCATTTACTGAATCCAACCGATAAATCTGGCTTTTGACCAGAGACCACTTCTTCTTTTCCTTTCAGTTTTTCCCTTCATGGGTCGCCACAGCGAATCAGTGTCCTCCATCTTCAGAGGTTTGATCCACATGTTTGTTCCGGCCAAGATTTTATGTCGGATTGCCCTTCCTGACACAACCTTCTGTATTTATCTGGACTGACTTATGTCCCCTTGTGCTTACACAACAAGCAACTCTATGAACTGAATAAAGATGAAGATGCTCAGTAAAAGGCTCCCAAACACACTGATTTATGATTTTTAAAGAAATTATCAGGAAGACTGAAGCCCTAAGGCCAATCGTGCATTTAAATAGAAACCATCACTTGCTAAATCCCACATATCAATACGACGAAGGTGACCTCACGCAGGTTTACAAGAATGCAGGCAAACATGAGCTGAAATTATGACTGTGTCTGATTACACCCGTATGTCTAATCGACTGGAGGTTTCCCATCTTAAATGCCACGGAAGAAAAAAAAAACATCTACTGCTTGACTTACTGACTGACTGACTTCCGTCACAGGCAACTGTGGTAATCGCAAGACAAACTGGTTTGGATTTGCATGACCATTCTGGAAGTCACTACCTACACACCCAAACGTGCATTTGTTCATCTAATTTTGACTTGCACCACTCACAAGTGTTTAACTTGCCAAATGTTTACTCAGGTGCATAACAATGGGGTTTGACAAAGTCCAATAAAGCAAGGGACAAACGTGTAGACAATTGGGTCTAATTTGGGGATTTTTTTTCCCCGTTCTACATTTTAAAATTGGCAGAGTCACAATCATCTGCTCTGACCAGAAAATGTTTGAACTGACTGACAAGGATGTTTTTTTTTTTCTCTTCAGAAAATGGTCAAGGCCAACAATCATAAATGTTAAACCTGGTCGAGTGATCTTACATGTGGATGGTGAACATCGAGGTTGACAAAGTCACTGACCCTGCAACCGTAACATGAAGCGGAACCGTAGCTGTGTTGCCAAAAACTTGCACTTTGTTCATAATGTGCTGCCATGGTGTCAACTGAAACGTTATATATGAAGATCCTAATGGTCTTTGCTCGTATAATTACTCAAAAATACGAAACTACTGCCATTAGCCTGGGTGAGTGATCTCGATTATGCCAAGAAGAACAAAATGACTCCAAAGTAATCAGTCTGTGCATTTTCTGAACTGTCAATTTATAATGGACTATGTTTAATAAAACGAAAGAAATATAAAAGAACACAATAATTGTTCTTTACGTCGGAATGTGACTTAACATTCCACTTAGAGGTGGAAAACGTGCATCTCTAAACACTAATTGGGCGAGCGCCAGCGGTTTCGAACGAAAAAAAATGACACAGGTGTAAGCAATGACAATAATTGGGGTTCGGTTGTATTTTAATAAAGAACAATACAATAATAGTCTACGAAGACATGGGCATTAACGCTGGGGTGCTAGAATTACGATCCAGACAAGATTATCCGTGCTATTGGGCATCGGCAACAAGAGGGGCATCGGCGTGAACATAATCAGTCAACTTCACTCGGAGCTAAATAAACCAAAGTCGAATGTATTCAAGGCTAGGCTAAAGTTTGAAAAAGAGCAAAAAAAGGCACGGTCAGACATTCAGGTGACACGCCGGGGTGACGTAAAACTGGTCGTCCCGTGGACAATGTGACGTCACACCGCCAGACAGACACGTTACTGACCACACGCATCACCGATGTCGAACCGCTAAATAATAGAGTACTTAATAATGTGCCATACGGTATGCTCCTAGTCGAAATGTGCCATCCGTTTTATTTCCGTCCCAGTTGGGCTAAAAAGTAGCGGCCGCCCAGTCACCCGGCCGGCCTCATTCAAGCGAATCACTTCCTGCCTCTGCCCTTGTGGCTTTAGCTCGCGCCAGCTGGCAAAACGCGGATGCAAAAAGAATGGCTTCTTAAAAATCGTATACAACGATGCATGCTTGGGAATATTTGAATTATTAAATTGCAATTTGCATCCATCATAGTTCTTGAGTCGTTCTTAAACAAAATCTGTTCCATCAAGTGCCGCTCTAAGCCAGTGGCGTAATGAACTAGCATGCAAAGCTTCCTGGTTCGTATACTCGAGTGAATGAAGAATTGTGAGGCGCAATAAAGAGAACACGAAGCGAAAAGTGATGACGGTGTAAATTATTACCTGTTTAAAAGGTGCGGGACGCCTTCGTAACGGTAGCTCGGTCGGCGTGATTCAAACTTTCTTTTATCCAGTCGACTACTGCAGTTTAGCCGGGAGTGGAAGCTACACTACAAGCGGTCCTTTCCTCCCTCTCCCTCTGCTTTTTACAATCTTTTTTTTTCTTTCTTCAAACGCCTCTTCCTTCTGCCCTCCCTCTTGCACTTGCAGCTTAGTGGCTCGCGCAACTTGAGTTGAGTACGTCGCCCATCGGGGTGCGGTCCACGGCGAGGCGGGCACCGGCCATGTTGAATCCTCCCCGTTGATTAAGGACTGTCGTTCATAGGCCAGTGTTAGACTGCAGACCAATCACGTCCTCTCAAAACCCGATTGACAGCAGCGGGGCGGGGCAATCAACCAGGCCCCCCAAAAAAAAGATTAACTTGAAAAAAGCTCAGAGGAGGAAGGGGTCGAGATAAGGCGTGTTTAACGAGAAAGGTATGTGCATAGTAAGAATTGGTATGACCATATAAGTACCATTCGCTCTCAAGATGGGTCTGCATCATTCACATTCTTGCCACCGTATGTGTCAACAGGGCTCTGCTCCGACTGACCTAAATGTTCGGTCAAAACAAGTACCTGTTAGGAGTTCAATCTGCTGTGGAAACCCATTTGAGTGTTCGGTGCAACATCTATTCCACCTGCTTTGGACCACCTGTCATGTAAACGGGTTTGTGTCAGTCAAACAGGTGAGCTGGAGGTATGTCAGGTAACATGGGAATCGCTGCAGGGAATCAACCCGTTCATGTTAGGGAGGGAAATTACGGTCTGGCAGCACAAGACTGTCTGACTTGATTGTGGTTTATTGGTTCTCTTCCAAAACATCTGATAATTCAACTGAAGACTTGCGTGCCCGCGCAGGTGGATCCACGTTCCAAGAAATCAGGTTTGACAAATAACTGGCGAAAAAAAAGCATTTGAACCGATTTGGGGAAAAAAATATGAAGAAATCAAGACAGCACTAAAAAGATGAAAGGAGCAACGCTTGCACCGTTTACGTTGACGGAAACAGTTGAGTGTAAACTTGTTGACTTCAGCTATTCTCCCGGGCTTAGACTTGGCCAAGTAGAACTGCTGGCCCGGTGCCAGTACAAATGCCACAACCAGCAGGGAGACATTCACGGTGGAGGGAACAAAACAGTTTGCTTGCACATTGTCAAACAAGAATGACTGAATCAACACTTGTGATCACTTGGGGATCATTAAAGCTACAGTTAGGGACTTGTGAGAACTTGGATGGAAGACGAATAAGAAACGGCTTTCGAATAAACAATTTGGTTATATCCCATTTTGAGTTCAATCCAAATGCGAACCAGATGAAGATGTCGCAATGTCCTGGGACAAGATGTGACCCGCGTTAGTCAGAAAGTGCCATTTTTGAACCCACGGCTACTCAAATGCTGCATTATTTCATCATGTTATGCGAGAGGTGGACCCCGAGGTATGGCTGGCATTTCCTGGAAAATCACATTTCCTGAATAATGCGTGGTTTGCGTTTGATCTGTGCAGTGTTTTTGCGTCTGTTGAGGTAGGGGGCATCCCGTCCGTGTTTGCTGAGTACTGCAACATTGAACATGACTGGACTACGCGGAAACATCGATAAATCGCACTCTGCTCTTTTGCTGGGATGGGTGGGAAGTATTGGACGTGTCAGCTGATGAGGTCAAAGGTTAGCTGGTTATATTGCTCGAGCCGGACCAGGCAGGGGAAATGGACAAGTGAGGAGGAGTAGAAGAACACTGTTCCAAAGAGAATAAGCATCTTGGACATGGAAGCTAATGTGAAAAATGAAAACGAAAAGGACGCAGAGACCCCCTCCGAGGCCAAGTTAAAGCCTGGACTGAGAGACAATTTCCCGACATGATAAGAACAAAACATTAAGTGCAACATACATATTATTCGCCCCAAACTTGATGAACATAATCTTCCTGAGCCCAGGTCCTGCCGCATCCTTAAAAGCCCCCGTCACAAATGTTTGCGTAATACTGCTGACGGTCACACTCGCTAATTTGTTGCACAATGGCGAAAAACACAATAACAAATCCTTCCGGGCGCAGTCGGCAATGCAGGATGGAGAAGAAGGCATGAAATGACCAAATATGGAGACGTGAATTTGACCTCCTCCTCCTCCTCCTCCTCCTTTCCACTGTGACCCAGTCTCGCTTTTGACTGCCCTTGGTTGGACTGGCAGCGGCAGGGTGTGTCTGTCATTCAGGGTGTGTCAAGCTATTATATCCTGCAGTCAGGGAGAAAGGGACCCATTCAGTGGAAACACTTTTAAGGGCTCGCGTGTGAACTGGCAGGCCACCCGGTGTGGCCACATTTATTCTCCAGGCATGTCTTTGCTCAACTCATGCAGTATGCAACATGTTCCTAATATTTACTTGATGCTCACTGGTCCCCCCTTGAAGACTGGTCTTCAAGGGGGGATTTGTGCAACATATTCCACTTTTTCAAATGGTCACCATCAGGTTGCCATCTTCAAAACCACCGATATTATACAAAAATGCGAGCTCATGGCGTCTAAATATGCCATGTCATCTGCTGTTGTTCGGAATTAAAAAAAAACAGCAGCTCCCATTATTTAAAAAATAAAACATATATAGTGATACCTTGGCTTACAAACGCTTTAGCTAACAAACTTTTCGCCTTACGAACAATAAATTCGCGAGAGTATAATCTGGGCATACGAACTAGTTTTGGTGGCTGCCGGACTACTTTTCCACACCACCTTACTCTGAGTGCATACGTGGTTTGTTTTTCAAAGGTACTTTTGCTTTTTTGGGAGCGAAAAAGACCCCACCGCAGGCTAGTGTTAAGCCGATGAGGACACAAAACAAAATTACGGTCGAGCAGAAGAAGGAGGACGTCGAGAAACACGAACGAGGTGTGCGTTTGTGTGACTTAGCGTCCCAGTACCAGTATGCTAAGTAAACCATTGCTACGTGTGGCTACGGGTGTTTCTGTGTTGTCTAAGCAACGGTCTCAGGCAATAGAAGAGGTTGAAAAACTTCAGTTGATTTGGATTGATGAAAATCAGTGTGTGAGGGTATTATCGCCGAGAAAGCACGGCAACTTCACTCGTATATCATCAAGAGGCAACTACATCAAGGAACATCACAAAGGTCAATAAAACGACTTTATTATACAGTACAGTTTATTTCTTTAATTACAATACAATAGCACATTTATTATACATAAAATGTATATTTTGTGTAGTTCGAAGGCTTATTTAGTGGAAAATTATGTTTTATGGGAACCTGGAAACGGATTATTCTAATTTTTAATGGTTTCCTATGGGAAATTAATGTTTGGAAGACACACTTTTCGCCTTACACTTTCTGGGAACCAATTAAGTTCGTAAGCTGAGGTATCACAGTACCGTATTTTCCGGTGTATAAGGTGCACTCAAAAGCCTTAATTTTCTTCAAAAGATGACTCTGCGCCTTATACGCAGGTGCACCATATGTGAAGTAATATCGAGCCACAAAAGGCCTCACAAATACTACTACTATTTCCCCCTGTTGAGACCAGCAGGCTCAAGGACAGTTTCTGCCACCAGGCAGTCAGGAGACTCAACCCTGCCCCTTCCCATTGCCACACTCACCAAACTCTGAGTACACGCTACACGCTGTACTATCATCATCCTGAACTCTATTTTTTCTTTTTTCTTCCAGCAAGACCTTACTTCAACCTTTTTTGTTTGTTTTTGCATTACTACACTATATCACTTTAGACACGACATTACCTCACTTTACATTCAGAAATGACATGTATTGTCTATTGTCAATTGTCTGTCTTTTTTAGCCACATTAGAAGTTCCTTGCACGCTGGGTCCGAGAGGCCATTAATTTCATCTGCGCTGTATGTCATGCATAGTAGCATGTTTGACAATAAAGCTGACTTTGACTGAAGAACCAGCCTCTACTGTAGCACCTTAAAATGTGGTGTGCTGGATATTTTGAAAACTCTTATAAATCTATATAATATTTGGAAAACCTTTTTCATTCATTGAAGGTGCGCCTGAGGCGAGATGGCTCATTATCCACTGACCCAAAAAGTCTATGCAGTAAAGCACCATGAAACGAGGACAACAGACTGTTGGAAATCAACAAATATAATGCCAGGGAACAAATATTACAATTCATGTTTTCAAGGTAACGTATACCAGCACTCTGGATAATTCAACAGCCTTGCAAACCAGATCCGCCATAATAAGTTAAAACTTGTGTCAATCAAAAGTGAGCTGTCCATCAAACCTTTGCAAAGGCAAAGTATGCGCTGCGGGTCTGCAACGGGAACTCACGGGTTTGTGCAAAATGGCAAACGCAGCATCAACGCGAGCCGCGCCCGTCATCTCTAGCACTCGTCTGACCCAGATCCTCAAAGATGTGCCATCACACCTGACCTACAACCACAGAAAATTCAACACACACGCGAGAAGGCGAGCCGCCCTTGCCAATGCAATACCATTCATTCCTCTCGCTAATCCTAAAAATAATAATAATAAAATACCACACGGATCCCATTCAAATAGTAAACATTGAACCGCAAAAGCTGTTTGTCGGGCCCCCAAATGTTGACCTGTAAAAGAAATAATGACGAGGAACCAGCGATCGCTTTTTTTCTTCCTTCGCGACCTTCCTGTTGTTTGGACATCTGTACACAGGAAGGAATGATAAGACACATGTTGACTCGCAAAACTCAGTCCGGGAATGTTAAGTGAAGGAAGCGGAGACAGCTTTTCTTTCCCCTTTTGTTGCAATGCTCGTTTAAAGGACAACTGACGTCTCCGGACAAGTTGTGTCCATAATTTGTCAAATGGCTTCAAATGACTTCTACTGGGCGTATTTTAATAAGATTCCACCACATATAGCTATATGTTACGTTTTAAGACTTGCGCTGAATATTCAGGAAGTCTTGTTTTTGAGTTGGTGACGAGTCCGTACGTGACGTCACTAAAGAGACGCCCCTGACCGAAAAAAAGACGCATTGTAACGGTCCTTCCATCATGTCAATGTATTTTGCTGTACTTGTTTGGTCTGGGGACCTCGTGTTGCACCCAAAAGCCGCCAGAAGAGGGCGTCCAAGCTCCATATAAGGAATTTATCAACCTGTGGAAACGGAGGTGGCCACTGTGCCTCTTTTTCGTTGAGACATTTCCCCTCAATGTTGCCTCATAATGGCACGGAATAAATTCTTTAATCGATTGCAAACATGTATGCTTTCCTCCTCAGAACTATTTGAATCATATTCATTACTGGATGTGTAACAAGAAAGCATCTTCTCCGAATCTGAAGCCATTGTTTTTATTCTCCAGAAATGCAAGCCGTCTTGGCGTGACGTCATGAACTCTGAGGGCGGGACTCTCTGAAAATGCCCAATTTGCAGCTCCATTTTTTGCAGATTTAGGACACTTTAAGTCATTTTTATTGATGTTTTGCATTTGACTAAAAATATCACACTGCGTGTTTTGGCTATTTTAGATGTTATAAAATGTTTTTCTGATGTCAGATAAGAAACAAAAAAGTGACGTCGGTTGCCCTTTAAAACTGCCAATATTAGACAATAGTACCAATGTTAAAATGATCTTTTTTTTTCCAATGAAAAGGTTTCTTCAGCCGTCATGTGTACTTCTTTGAAGGTGTCGGACGGAAGGTGATTGCAATCAGTGGAGCCGCACGGATTAGTCCTTTGCTCCCCCCAACCTGAGAGCAGGGACCAATCATAGCAGAGTCTGGCACTATATATATATATATATATATATATATAAACTACCAGTAAGACTTTAGTTTGCTGACGAAGCTCCTTGGATAACAAGCGAAACGTCCGACACCTTCAAAAAAGTACAGATGACGGCTGAAGAAACCTTTTCATCGATGTACCATTCCTGTACGACTGAGAGCTTACACAGACGGATCTTTTTTTTTTTTTGTAGCGTGGGGGAAAAATATGGTTAAACCTGAAATAAGTGCAGACCCAACTGTTCAGAGGTCAATGTTGTGTTTCAAATGTAAATACAGCAAAGAATTTACTGTAAACACTAAAAACTAAGGGGACAAGCCAATTTTTTTTGTTCCAGGGTAGCTCCCCACCCCACACATTGGCAAAATTATTGTTGATTGCATTCTCATCAAAGCCAGCACAAACATCGATGCTCTCAATTCCTGAGAAAGGCACACAAATTGGAGGGAGGAGTCGTCGAAGAATTCTACAGCCATGCCTGTCTGCAGTTTGACCAGCGGCTCTCGCCTGACTTTTTTTTTCTCCTTATATGGTCACAAGAGCGGATTGAGTAACGCAAGCACACAGACAGGGGAGTCAGGATGGAGGTGTGGTTTACTGCGTTTGCAGGAAGAGGAGTAGAGTTACACACTGTTCTTCAACCTTTGGAGCCTGTCGTCATTTCTCTGTTCTTATCACAGGCAGACATTAAGAGGAGAACCAATCGGCTGCGCGGGTTGAAACCAAGTTGGTGAAAAGACAGGCCAGCCAGCCGCGTTGACTGTTAGTACATCATTAACGATGATGCCGTCATTCTGTCGTCAGACACCCAAAAGCTATGATCGGAATGTCTTTTGATCCGAGTATGCCACAAGTGGCCCTTCGTGGCTTTCTAGCCTACTTGCTTCCATCGTACATGCTCAAGTAATGCCGGTGGAATTCCCCTGATTAAATCCTCCCGCGGGTGCTACTGAACGACGCGTGCATGCGCGCGCGTCCCCGCCGTGATCTCATCCAAGTACGAGTCGAATGATTGGCATTTGAGACGCATACTGTCAACCGTGGAGGACGGCCGGCCTGAGATGAGGGAGGGCAATGACGAGACAAAGACTCAGTTTGCACGACCTCGTTCTCTCTGTTTTCTTTGGGACCGTGAGTCACCAACAGCTCAAACTACCACAAACAATGGATGAGCTCGACCCCATTACGGGTCATGTGTGCGATCCCGCCCCCAACGCGCATTCAAAATCCAGACCGATAACGTTATTCGGCAGTGTTGAAAGCAGCCGCTTGGTCACCACATTGCAGCATCCATTGTTGATTGCTATTTTAAAAATGCCATTCACGGGGACAATGTGGGGAATATTCACAATTTCGGCCACATTTTAAAATGCAAGGCTATGAAATTCCACTCACAAGCCCCTTTCCACATTGTCTCTTCATTCAACTGTTTTGTATCAGCGGCAGAGACACGAAGTCATTCTGCCTTCTGAGGTTGTCATGGAGCCAATACGAGAGCTGTGGACATTTGGCATCAAGTTTCCCGGTGACCAAAGCAATGTTGTGGATCGACAACCATTCGAGACATCAATCTCAACGCTGAGGTCACGTGTCCAACTCCGCACAATAACTTTGTTAGGAGCCCCCAATCGATCAGACAAATCAATAACCACCGTAGCCCGTAGTTTAGGCATACGTCGAATTAACTGGAGACGGATGTTAGTGTCAAATGAACCAAGTCAATTGGCAGACTTGTTTTAATTTCTTTATTCCTGCGTGTGATCGTGTCTTGAGTACAGCGTTCGTTTCAGGAATAGGAGACACGAAATCCGTTGCCATTCGTGCTTGTTACAAGTTTCGCAGTCAGGATCCAAAAGTGCACACCCACAAACGCACGACCAATGCATCACGTCACCGGGCATACCAGTGTAAAGCGATCAGTTGTGTGGTTTGGGCATGAGAAATGCTACCCTCGCGTGGAAAGAAGCAGAAACGACAGTTAACGTTGTAACATGTAACGTATCTCAGGTCTGAAGGAAATCCACTTTACCACTACATCTCGCATACAACGCAATAAAAGAGCCGTGCGGTAGACTATTTTCCCCCAGTACAGAAGGCTGTTACGCAGAATACATCTCCTCCAAAGGACTGACTACAACTGAGGGAGCTGTGACAGAAAGTGCTAAACAGATTCGCACAGTGTTTTTTTTTCCAAGGTCAATGGAGGCCCACACCCATCACTAGAACAAGAAAAAAAAAAAAGAGAAAGAAACGAGACAGTACAGGGCAAAAGTCAGTGAGCCCAGTGGTGGTGTGAGCACGGACTCAGCTTGGGCCGGCGTTGAGACTTTGCTGCTCAACAGACTCAAAATGGGCGGGGCAGAATCATCAAAAACAGCACGGCGACGGCAGTCGAGTGACACGTGCGGCCGGCATCGCAGATTTATTTGCCGATCATTTTGCTGACAAACGAATCCAGTTCGTCATCATCTTTGATTCCCACAAAATGGTCGACGACGTCGCCTCCCCTCATTGCGATAACCGTTGGAACGGCAGACACCTGTCCGGAAAGACACAACCGCTCTGTCATAAGTCATCCATTAAATAAAATATAGGATGCCTAATCATTGAGGACGATAATGTATGTACCCCAAAAATATCTAACCAGAACACTAGTGGATAGGACCTTCCACCTTCCCAGTAATAAAGTGTTGGTTGACAGAGAAAACCGTCAGTGTTTGTTTTGATCATTTCAATTCATGTTGACGGGACCAAAGAAACCAAAGTGCCAATCTCACCCCGTATTCAATAGCCAGGTCTGTGTGATCGTCAATGTCGACTTTTGCCATGGCGACACGGCCTTTTTGTTTCGCAACAGCCTTCTCCAGCCTTGGGCCGAGGATTTTACAAGGTCCGCACCACCTGGAAAACATAACAAAATGTCTCATTCTTCATTGCTTTTTTTCTTATCCTGCATCTGATCATTTACAAGTTGTCCGACAAAGTATTGAAGGGTTTTATCATAAAGTGCCAATTTTGGAAGTGATACATATTCAGTTTTATTTGATTCGGGTTGAGTGAACGCCGGCGCGTGCGGCTGCCGCTGCTCACCCGCAGAAAAAATATCCTGTGACTGTAAAGTGTCCTTGAGAGTTTTGAAAAGTGCTTATAAATTAAATGTATTATTATTACCGTTTATTGCCTTCAATTTTTTCAACAGCTGACCATTTAACGTCATATATATGGATCAATATCATCATTGGCACCGCCCTACCCACTCTCGAGGACTTGCACACTGCAAGAATCCAAACTAGGGCGCGGAAAATCCTACTGGACCCTCCGCACCCTGCCCACCACCTTTTCCAGCTACTCCCCTCAGGCAGGCGCTACCGATCCATGCGCACCAAATCCAGCAGACATTTAAACAGCTTCTTCCCTCAAGCCATTAACTCGTTGAACTCTTTCAACAGTAGCCAAAATGGAACTGTATAGTGCCACTTAGCAGTTTTTTTGACAACGATACTAGTGCAGCGTGTTCTACCGGAAACAAATTCCTTGTGTGTCCTACATACTTGGCAATAAAGATGATTCTGATTCTGATTCTGATTCTGATATTGAGCCGCAACAGGTCTCGTAACTCCCCGTAGAAGTAGTGTGCGGTGCATGCTGGGATATATACAATGCGGCATCAACAGAGCACTCACAGCTAGACTGCTAACTGCGTGCAAGCGATGGATGCGGAAGGCGAACACACGTTCACCAATGACGGGGAGACAGCAGCGAACGGACGACATATGCCACAAGCTCTTCAATTCGGACACGGAAGCAAAATAATTCGAAAATGACGAATGAACTGATAAAGTGAGCTTTACGTGTTTCGTTTGTGTGTTTACAGTTCAACAAGGGTTGGTCGTATTGTGAAGATGGACATTAACGTTATGCTATTGCTTTAGAGTTATTATTGTTATTGCTTTGCACTTTTAAGAGTGCGAATATATTGCGATTGCATTTACGTTTAATTTACCGTAAAAGCATCAGAATTTTTTTTTTTCGTTCCCCTCCACTACTACCACTAGATTGCTGTTGTTAAAATATAAACTGTGTCACGAAAATACAAACACTTTACCTCAGAGAAAATAATAACAGTTGTTTATTCATTTTGGGAGTGAATGGAGTTGTCAGAAAGCTGATTTGTAATCTATTAATAAAGTTTGACTGACCTCTCTGACTGTTTTGTTGACATTCCCTTTAGCGCTGCACCATCGAAGCAGCATTTAGCACCGAATGCATAACGTAACTCCAGCCTCTACTGTAGCACCTTATAATCCGGTGCACCGTATATATGGAAAAAGTTGTAGTATATGTCATTCGTTGAAGGTGCGCCTTATAATGCGGTGAACTTTACAGTGCGGAAAATACGGTATTACTGTTGCACATTTTAAATTATTCTTCAAGGTTGAATGTAATGTTATAAATTACTACGTCATTGAATAACTCTGGGCGCAGCACATTATTTTGTTTGGTCAGCAAAATTATGTTGAGGTTTGAACACACCTTTATTCAAAGCAATCCGGTGCACGGTGCATACTCACTGTGCATGAAAGTCAATCAATACTGGAAGTTGACTGTTGATGACTCTCTCTGTGAAGTCCTCATTGTCCTGCACATTGAAGGAGACTTGACGACAGGAGGCGTGAGGGAGAGCGTGTGCGGGGGAGAGGAAGGAGACCCGGCCTGAGGAAGGCTGGAGGGAGGTGGAATACGAAGTGGAAACGAAGGCTGAGGAAGATGCCCGGAGGCAGCGCATCTCTTTTGAAGACAACGTCCAAATCCTGCGCGCAAGCAGCCTATGAGCCATCTAAGCCGGAGACATAAAACAGAACAACAGAGGGTGACTGTTATTCATCCAAAGGTGTTAGAGTACAACAGAATCAGTTGAGTCGGAGAAGAGTAGATTAAGAGAATCAAGGCACCACAAAGATTTCAGTGATTCTTTGTATGTAAGCATAAGAGCGAATAGATATACTGCTCTTTCTTTTTTTTTCAATATTTATTTTGCCTACACCGATCACCAGACCTCAGTCAAACTCTTTTGGTGTACTGCATTGTCCAAAATAAAATATCTTCAAGATCATGCACTGTTAAATTGACATTAGAAGCATCGCATTTAAATACCTAAACTATTCATCTTCTTCAAGCACTCTCGCATGTGTACCCAATTGAGAGAGTCAAGTGACGCTACAGCTTAACGAGACAAGTTTCAATGTTCCTCAAAACGCGCATACGAATACAAAACGATAGCGAGAACGCACAGATTTAAGGGTGGAGTCCACATCAATCGACCATTTCTCTGCCATGATCTTCGAATATGCTTTCTGATGCCATTATATATCTGCTGTCTGACTACACATTTCTTCCTCCATTAGGAAATGTTACGTTCGACTTTGCCCTCTTCGTCCTCCTTCGTGCCCAAAGCGTACCCGGCTTCCTCTTCACGGATAAACACAACAATAAAAATAAAAATAAAAACAACACCTCTGCCGCGGTTAACAGAAAAACTACAAATATCATATTCGCGCGAAAGCGCGCTCATAAAAGTGAAGTATTTGAACATTTACCTTCGCTCGCGGTTACTGCGCTTGGTGTCAGGGACTAAAGTTGTACTTCCGGTTTAGTTTTTCAACGTTTTTAAGGTCTCTCATTGAGATGGTGTTTTCAATACTGCCGCGTAGTGGCCAACGATAGCATGACATAGATGGGGAAATTTACCACGCAGCTCAATGTTCTCAAGAAATGAAATAAACTTGACTTTTGAGCACTTTCCAGCTCCAAAATTCCAAGCACCCCCCAAAAAGATGGCAACGCGAGAGTGGCTGCCTTTCCAGCAGCTCCTGTATTTTTTTCTACTTCTTTCTCCCTTCATCGATTCCTGAGTCTGCTCAGGAAGCACGGCCCGCCACGGGAGGTGCTGCGACATTTCTACACGGCTGTCATCGAATCCATCCTGTGTTCTTCCATCACCGTTTGGTTCGGGGCCGCCGCAAAAATGGACAAAATCCGACTTCAACGGGCAGTTAGGACGGCGGAAAAAAATCATTGTGTCATGATGTCATGTGATTTTTTTCCCAATAGAGAGCGCTGTCTGAAGAGGAGGTGTAGGTAGGGCAAGATGGGTTGGGTGTTTATTAGACTGTGGCGGTTGGGGTCTGAACAGAGGTGCGCTCTATGCCATGGCCTAGGTGGGATCGGCGTGTCCAGGACCCGAACACACAAGCCTCAGTCTATCTCACCGCTGGCCTCACATAGCCATCCCGCACATGTTTACCCTCAGACGCGGCCCAAACCGTTTGTGAGTGAGGCTCCCTTTTCAAGGTATCTCGCCCACTTCACCGCCCCCCCCCACCCCCCTTTTTTTGCCAAATAAATAAACAGGGCACCAGAAATTGCAGCGATATCTGGGATTTTTGAGGCTCCCGCTGGTGAGCCAGAGAGGGCTCGAACAAGGGCGCTCTCTGTGACACCTCAGAGGTGAGGGGAGAGGAGGGGAGGGCAAAACTGGGACGGGGAGGGTCAGGCCTTGGTGGAGGAGAGGGGGGGGGGGGTGTGACCTTACTTTAGCTGCTGAACTCGCATCAGGAAAACACCAGCAAGTGTGCAAAGGTTGACCTTACCGGTCAAGCAAGCGACAAAGTACAAAGGTCAAGGGAAAATGACACTCTGTCACCCCTAAGGCAGTAGTCCTAAACATTTTTCTTCATGATTATCCTTTTCTTTACTCTTCCTTTCGTAGCATCGCTGCTGTGAGTTGCAAATTTCTCCATTGTGAGTCTAATTAAGGTTTTATTATCTTATTTTATACCTCCATATTCTTTTTCAGACAAGTTAGCCTTAGTCAGTGCGATACATTTGTGCCGTCAGTGTCCGGTTAATAATAATAATAATAATAATAATAATAATAATAATAATAATAATAATAATAATGCATTTAATTTAGAAGCGTTTTTCAAACCTCTCAAGGTCACTTTACAGTAACGGGATAAGTTTTTAAGTGGGTGAGTAGCGGCAGCCACACGCTCTAGCTTTCACTCAACACGGGAGTAACTCAAATAGATAGAAAGCTAGCCAGCTAGCTAGCTGGCTAGCTACCCAGCTAAATAGCAAATAGATAAGCCAGCTAGGTAGCTAGCTAGATAGCAAGCTAACTGCAGCACAAAGTGTCTTCCATCTATCTGGGCAGCAATGACATGTTACGATTATCTGTGCGCTCTCATAATGTGCTGTGCCGTACATTTGGAAAATGGTGTTATTTATATTTTATATTTGGAAAACTGTTTTCATTTATTGAAGGTGCGCCTTATTGTCACTGAGTTATATAGCGCTTTCACAACAGCTGAAGCTGTAACAGAGCGCTAACATGCACAAAAGGCAAATGCTGCCCCCTCGTGGAAGGGAAAAACATTGCCGGAGGTCTGAGCAGTACCTTCTCGGCACCGCCCCGAAAGAAAAACCAAATCCAGAACAAATTCGAGAATAACGTTCCAGCTCACAAATTTCAATTCCCGAATAAATTCGTGAAATGTCAACAGGACGTACTATTAAAGTTTGGAAGCCCCTTTGCAGTGATATTTCGAGAACAATTTGCAAATCAAAAGATAATGCAAAAAAAAAAACCCGATCAAGATCACTTACCCAAAGAGGACTGGACAGCCATGAAGCAAGTCAGGGCTCATGTGGAGAGAAAACCTCAAGAGAGGTGCTTAAATGGAGACACGTGCGCGTGACACACCGGTCAACTGCAGCACGCCGTCTCCTTTGCCTGACCTCACCGTCGTGCATATGTTCTGTTTGGCAAGTCAACATTAACGTTCCTGCTCCAGGTTTAAAAATAAGTGAATCCTTTCTATTAGCTTGTTTTTCTCTCCCATTTCTTCCGTTTTGGAACAGGGCGCGCACGTCGCGGCCTCTTTCGGGTGATGTCACGGTGCTTATACGATGGCAAAAGAGACGACATATCTGTGAGCTCACTCCATCGGGAAGATGAACGTCGAAGAGAAACATAGTACAGTGATACCTCGGCTTACGAACGCTTTAGCTAACGACCTTTTCGCCTTACGAACATTAAATTAGCGAGAATACAATCTTGGCATACGAACTAGTTTTCGGGAAACACACGGAGCGTCACAATGGCTGGCGGACTAGTTTTCGGCGGAAGAACACCAAACCGCACGGCTGAAAAGCGCCACTGTGGCTGCCAGACTACTTTTCCACACCCACTTTCTTTGAGTGCAGACGTGGTTTGTTATCGAGTGGAGTACTATTGCTACAATGGGACCGAAAAAGACCCCACCGCAGGCTAGTGTTAAGCCAAAGAGGACACAAAAAAAGCACAGTCGAGCAGAAGAAGGAGAAACACGAACGAGGTGTGCGTTTGTGTGACTTAGCGTTCCAGTACCAGTATGCTAAGTCGACCATTGCTACGTGTAGCTAAGGGTGTTTCTGCGTTGTCTAAGCAACGGTCTCAGGCAATAAAAGAGGTTGAAAAACTTCTGTTGATTTGGATTAACGAAGAGCAGCTAGCAGGGGACAGTGTGAGTGAGGGTATTATCACGGAGAAAGCACGGCAAATTCACCCGGATATCATCACTACACCAACGACCATCACAAAGGTAAATAAAACGACTTTATTGTACAGTACAGCTTATTATACATAAAATAAGGTCTATTTTGTGTCATTTTTAAGGTTTATTTAGGAGAAAATTATGTTTTATGGGGACCTGGAAATTGATTATTCTCATTTTTAGCGGTTTCCTATAGGAAATTAATGTTTGGAAGACACACTTTTCGCCTTACACACACTTTCTGGGAACCAATGCAAGTTGTCGTGCGGATAAACGGATTAGAAAATCGCTGCATGAATGAATTCCTCATATGTCGTGTATGGTGAAAATATGAAAGCAATCTAAATATTTATTGTACAGTTGGGAAACTATATTTTATATATATATATGTATCAGCGCCAAAGTGCAGTAGTAAAGCAATCAATGTTTTTGTGAAGAAAAGAACAAGTTCCTCGGTTCCGCTGACTTCACTCAGCGAAGCAGTTTTTGTATATTTACCTTCTGGCATGTACTTGACACCGCTCACCTCCCTTCATGTCGACATCCTCCCATCATCTCACACTCAACTTTGAAGCTTGTTTTCAAAGTTTGCTCTCTGCGTCCTCTGCCCAACTTTTCCGACTGCTACTCGTGAACTCCCCTTCCCCTGTGACCGTCACTCCGCCCGATTGGTTAATAGCTCTGCCGAGAAGGCTTCTCTGTGAGTTCCTAAAGCAAACTCATGTCACTTTGACCATTACGAGTTAGGGGGACGCCTTTCGGCTTTGAATCCAAAGGTCAGCGCACACAGAGCCAGTTCCTCAGCGGTAGCGCTGGTATCCCCCTAAGCCTCCGCTCTAACCAGGGCCAAATGACCACGTCTGCTTTGGTGTGCATTGGGAACATTTCTGTCTCTTTACTCGGTCTGCGATGGAAGCAACTGTTGTAAAAAGTCTTTGAAGAACTGACATGCAGAAGTATGGAAAACACTGATGTGTGTGTGTGTGTGTGTGTGTGTGTGTGTGTGTGTGTGTGTGTGTGTGTGTGTGTGTGTGTGTGCGCACGTGTGTATGCGTGTGTATACCTTAATTTGTTCTCACTACAGTGAGACCTCAACTTACGAACTTAATTGGTTCCCAGACAGAGTGTGTTAGGCGAAAAGTGTGTATCTCAAAAAAAAAATCCCATAGGAAACCATTAAAATGGGAATAATCCGTTTCCAGGTTTCCATAAAATATACTTTTCAACTAAATAAGCCTTAAAACTTCACACAACATACCTTATTCTATGTATAATAAATGTGCTATATATATATTGCAATGACAGAAATAAACTGCATTGTATCATAAAGTCACTTTATTTACATTTGTGATGGTCATTTATGGCTTGATGGAATGGCGTTGGAGGTCGAAGGTCAAAGGGAATTGCATGAGGACTGTAATTAAAGAAATAAACTGTGCTGTAAAATAAAGTTTTATTGACCTTTTTGATGGTCGTTGATGGCTTATGGAAGGAGAGTCACCTTCCGTAAGGACTGTTGGTGCCGTTCGGTCGTGTGCTTCCGCCGAAGAATACTCCGCCAGCCGTGGTGGGTGTGTATTATGAAAATAGTGCTTATTATAAGGTTTAATTTTCATAAATTTGACGTTTGTAAGACGAAAAGTTTGTAAGTTAAGGTGTTTGTAAGTTGAGGTCTCACTGTACCTGCATTTTCTCTTGAAACGCTGGTCTTGTTTACGCGGTCCTGTTACATCACCGCCGAGCACTAAGAGAGAGAGATGGATTGTGTGTGAACAGGTTAGTGGCTTGGCTTGGCCATTGCAAAGTTTCGCAACTGCATAGCCCTCTTTACGCAGGTGTCTCCATCAGCACATTATGCACATGCTCAGTATGAAGTTACATGATCTAAAAATGACAATTAATATATTGAGGTAAATAATATTTCACTCTTTTTTTCTTCCTTTCATAACAGTGCCGCTGTGAGTTGCAATCATTTTTTTAAATATTCCCACCAGATTTTCTGTGAATGAGTGGTTAGCACATATCAGGCTCAAGGTGAGAAGTGTGTATACTATAGTACTGCCTAAACATGTTGGACTATTAACACTGACTGAATGGTTCTACTTTTATTATTTACCCGTCATGTAGATAAATGAACGCATCTGATTCAATAATATTAGGCTAAAGGTACGAATGCTAGTCACGTACGACAAGTTGATGCGAGTTTGTTTGCAGCAGGTGTGCACATAAATATTGCTTACGCTGCAAAATGTTCATGTTTATACTGCGAGGATGAAGAAGGTGCGTATATTTTCTTTGGGTGGAAAATACAGAATCTCTCCGGTCGACTTTGAGAGAAGCGGCAAGAGGAAAACGTGTGATGTGTGTGTATCAATTAGCAGTAGGCTCAGGTGAAGCATGCTTCCAGACAAGATGACAGCAAGATTATCGTGGCAGGCTCTCACCTTTTTATTGGAAACCACTGACGGAATGGAAAAAAAAAAGCAATGAGAGAGAGAGAGAGAGACTGAGCGAGAGCGAGATCGAGAGAGAGAGAAAGAAAGAAAGCCTGGGAACCTGTGAATAAAAGATTTGGGAAGGATTGATACAGGATCCAATGAGTCAATTGTTTTTTTTTCTTCTGACCAATGTACACCAGCTATATGACATGTCATGTGACCACAAGAGCACACGGCCAAAATGGAGGTGCGTGAAAAGAGCACAAATATTATTTCCACTTGATCATAAATAAATAAACACCGAAAGAACGGGTCGTCCTTTGGAATGTAGTAATTCTGAAGTTTATGAATGACTGCATTCATGCATGGTCACGCCCCTTTTCAACTTTCGTCTCGTCTGTGGAGCGCGCCTGTGAGCTAATTGGCTAGCAGAGTAGAAGTGGGCGTGGCCACTATCGAAAAAAGGACCGCGCTCATATAAAAAGCAGTCCGAAATGTGGATCGATAACATTTACCAAGTGATGGAGGACGTTTCGTGACTGTTGGGCAAGTGGGATCTAATCTTTTGTGGACGAGCTCTATTGTGGTTGAACCGGAAGAGGATTTATTCTGGAACCAGTCCCGCTTGTCGGATTCTGCGTGAATCAGCCGACAGCATGGGGGTACTGCTCTTACTTGCTGTCATGCAGGCGGTGACTGTCACTTTGGTGAGCTTTATTATTTTCGATGGATTGATACGATGAATTTGAGCAGCTAAAATAATCCTTTATGAATCGCTTGATTGTTGGATCACTTGAGCCCAGACCAGAAAGCTTCATGAAAAGTGGCCACAATGTATTTATCTTTTATTTTGAATGGGAACTGCTTATTTGCTTCGGGGGGAATCGTGTTCTTTTCAATTTTTTGTATTAACAAAATGATAATAATAATAATACCTCCAGGCTCTGACACATCACCAAAAAAACATCAAGATGCTTTTGTTAGGCATACTCATATATGTATAATGAAAGTGGATTGTCAATGGTGATTGTTGTTACATTTAACATATCAACATTTGATAGATTTGATAGTTGTATAAATTCCAATTCATGTGCTGAGTGGCTATAAGTTATGCTTTAAAGTGCTATAATTTATTCAATATAGTTTTTTTTTTATAGGAGGTTTATGGATGTTGTCAAAGAGGACATGAAGGTAGCTGGTGTGAAAGAAGAGAATGCACAAAACCGGGTTAGATGTCGCTGTGGCGACCCCTGAAGGGAAAAGCCGAAAAGAAAAGAAGTCCGTTACTGTTTAACACAGGTGTCAAAGTCAAGGACCAGGGGCCAAATCTGGCCCGCCACATCATTTTATTTGGCCCACGAAAGCAAATCAAACTTGTGAAATTCCATGATGCTTGCTAAAGTCTGAACCAAAATTTAAAATTGTAATTTATGTAAACCACAATAACAGTCATTATGTTTGACTTCAAATGTAAAAACTAGTTACGTATTCTCAAATTTTTGAGTGGTCTACATGTAATATGTAGAGGCAATTAAAAATTCTAACGGTTTATCCAAATTCATAACGGCCCTCCAGAGGACACCATAACTACAATGTGGCCCACAGCAAAAAATGAGTATGACACCCTTGCTGTACAAATAGAGCTCTGAGAGGGAGAGAGAGAGAGAGAGAGAGAGAGAGAGAGAGAGAGAGAGAGAGAGAGAGAGAGAGAGAGAGAGAGACGGTTTAGCCTAACAGTGCGGAGGTTCAGAGTCCATGTGGGATTTCTTCGGGTACTCTGTTTTCCTTCTACATTGCAAAAACATGCTGGCAGGCCAAGAGAACACGGAATTATTCCGATGTGTGATTTGTTACGTGTCTAATGTGTGCTGCCAACCAATTCAAGATGTACCTGGCCTACTGCCCAAAAATGTTATCATGCCAAACGTTATTTGAGTGTGTGTCGCAAGGGTAAAAAAGAAGGTGCGAAACTAAAGACGCACCGAGAGGTGAGGTCGTGTAGGTGGTGCGGATCCTACGATCAGAAAACATGGCTTTCATCCATCCTCAGCCAGCGAAAGCTGAGCGGAAGGCCACAGTGGGTTAGAAATATCCCAGCGTGCCTCGGGACAGGGCAAGCGATTCAGCCAATGCTTAGCCTCGCACGCGTGGAGGAATTTCTATGATGTGTGTAAGACGAGTGTAACTCTTGTCCTTTGGGGTTGTAACGCCACTCCGGCAAACCGCCATGAACGGCTTTGAAAACGAGCGCATGCCTTCCTTTCCCGTAGGTGATGGCGGAGTGTCCGGCGGCGTGCGAGTGTGCGTCCGCGGCGCCGTCCTGTCCCCCGGGGGTCAGTTACGTCCCGGACGGATGCGCCTGCTGCAAAGTGTGCGCGGCGCAGCTCAACCAGGACTGCCACGAAGGACAACCCTGCGACCACCACAAAGGCCTGGAGTGCAACTACGGCAACGACGTCGGGCTGACCCACGGCATCTGCAGGGGTGCGTAGCTCAGAAATGCTTTGACGGCCACCGCGGGGAGCCGTTTTGGCTTTGGGTAGGGCGCCGCTTGGCTCTGACTTTGGGCTTGTGTAACTTCTGGGAAGGGAATCTGGATCCTGAAGTTGCTCTTTGGTAGCGGCTTGAGGTTTGAAGCCAGAGCCACCTTTTGAAAACAAAGCACCTTCATGCGCTGCACCCGGAGAACCGGCCATGTCTGAGTTTTATATAAGTACTTCCAGTGTGTACACAAACAGCACGAGCGCACGCAAAGTTTTGTGTGTATATTTGGGGGTGTCTCAATATAAAGGGGGCGGGGTGTGTCCAGGGTGTTGTATGGGGGAGTCCCACTGAGGGAGTGAAGTGGAACGACACTGGAAACAAATCCAACTTTCTTTCAGGGCTAAGAATAGAATTTGGAGGTAGTCTGTCTGTCTGTCTGTCGGTCCTGCCAAGTTTTTTGAAGGTCCCAATGAGGTTTTTTTTCTCCTTCTGAATCCAATCCACTCCTCTTTGTTGCTCCTAGCAAAGGCAGAGGGCCGCTCCTGTGAGTACAACGGGCATATCTATCAAAACGGCGAGGATTTTCGAGCCGGCTGCAAGCACCAGTGCACCTGCATTGACGGAGCGGTAGGTTGCGTGCCCCTCTGCCCCAGTCACGTGCCCCTGGCCTCCCCCGCCTGTCCGTCCCCGCACCTGGTCAAGGTGCCGGGCCAGTGCTGCCTCAGTATCGACTGCCACAAGGGAACCACCGCGGTGCCCCCACCTCCCGCTTACCCGCCGTACCCATTCATCCCTCACCCGGCTTACTCTTACGCCAAGCCCTACGGCAAATCTTACCAGAAGCTCTACCCCTACCCATCCAAAAACGACATGGACGTGCTGGGAAACGACCTGGTGGAGGTTGGCCGCAAATGGGACAAGCCGCGTGGCCACAAGCACCTGCCGGGTAAGGACCGGTTGTGCGCCGTCTCTTTCCTGTGCGCAGTAAAACATCGTGTTTGTGTTTCGGCCATTTTCTGCCTTCTGACGCACAATTGGCCCCACTGTGAGCCTTTGGCCGTCCGTGTGTTTCGGCATTTACATGTGGCTTGTTTTCCACTGGCTCCCTGCACACCAGAAGTGCTCTCTCTTAGTCTCTCTCTCTCTCTCACATTCACAGGTCTCACACAGCGCATACCTCTGTCACCCAGCCTTCCCTCTCTGTAATCACCCTCTCTATGTGTTACTGTTGCCCGTTGACTGAATGAGTCCAGTGTGCTTTGCATCTCACCTCTCCTTTTCCACTTTACTCCCACACTGCCGCTTCAACTCCTAATTTCACGCTCACAGATCTCTGGCGTTATCCCGCAAAGTTTCTGATCGTTTTCGCATTTGTGCTTCACTCTGCTTTTCGTAGCCTGGACGCAGTTGGGAGATCGGTGCGCGGTCCAGACCACTTCCTGGTCTCAGTGTTCTCGCAGTTGCGGGATGGGCATTTCCTCTCGCGTCACCAACGACAATGCTCGCTGTAAGATGATCAAGGAGACCCGTCTGTGCAACATACGGCCTTGCAGCTCCATGTCGATCCCAGCTAAGGTGAGGAAGAAGGTCTCGAGAGTGACGTGAGAATGCCGCTTCATTAGGACCATGAACTAATAGGCCGATTTCATTCAGGAAAGGGTTGCCCTCAAGGGATCGGATCACTATTAATATCATAGTGTGCATACAAGGCCTGGCTGCTGAGTTACAGGGAGACATGCTGCTCCATTCCATCTATTGGCAGTTGCATTGCTGTGTTGCCAACATCTCGTGACTGATGGAATTTGTCATTTCAGATGTCAAATATAAGTCATACAATTCCTCCTTGTGTACTCAAAACAACCAAACCGCATTGTCTTAGGAACAGGCCACTACCTAAACACTAACCAACAATGCAAAATACCCATCAGGCAATTGCTAACAGGTAGCATTAATTCTTATGAGACCCTTTGAACACAAGCAATGGAGCAACATTTAGAGATAGATAATACAGAAGCTCCCCACCTTACGAATGAGATATGTTCCCGAGTGGTCGTTCGTAAGGTGAATTTGTTCCTAAGTTGCTTCATAAAATAAATTCATACCGACTGTAGTATGACGACACATATCCTAGGGTCTTCAGTAAGCCATGGCACGTAATTACTGAATTATGTGCCGGCAGCCATTACATTCTCTTATGCATCGAGTCCTCCCGGAGCCTCCACTGGGTAGAGGGATTTCCTCCCCGCCCACATACTCTACGCAGCCAATCGAAAGGGAGCTTGGCGGCTCAGGGTCAGAACTTGCATGTGCGGGGAGCACACGCACGCAGTCAATCGTTCGCAGCACGCAGTACGCAGCCAATCGCAAGCGAGCCCGGCATGAAAAGGTCACACAATATAAGATCTAACTTACAGCATCTCCGTCCAAACATACCGGCAAAAATGTTTGTATGTACATTTGTTCTTCGTAACTCGAATGTTCGTAAATTGGGCAGCGTCTGTACTCTACAACAGTGGTCCCCAGCCTTTTTTTGGTTTAATGTCAGACAATATTTTCACGGACCCGCGGATAAATAAAAAATAAAAAAATGATACGACAGGCATGGAAACTGTTTTTTTTTGTCTCCTCACTGGGCCTTTTCCCCTTCGAAAAGAATCTTTCCAAAGACGTTAGTTTTTCTACTCATTTTGCTATCTTACAATGGGCTAATTTTAGCGGGATGTATCACGTGACCTAGACAAGCGTTTTGACATGTGTCAAGAGTAAGTTATAAACGGATGTAATCTGGTAATTTTTCAAAATAAAACATAGTTCGGACTCAGATAATAAATCAAACGGTAAATGACGTAAATTACTTATTCTTTCTGCGCGGCCCGGTACCAAATGACCCACGGACCGGTACCGGTACCGTTGGGGACCTCTGCTCTACAACACGCATTTTACTGAATCACTTTCAGGATTAGAGCCTGTGTAGGGCACTGCTCCTCTTTTGTCACGCAAATGGTTTGACTCTTGACTAAACCGGTATGCATCTTACAGACATTTAGCCCTACTAAATGCATCAAATATATTTTAGAGCACTTATAAACCATTTGTAATGCACTCAGCATCTCTTTACTGTGTGACTTGAAGAGCACTGTAGTTGGCAACTGTCGTGTGAACAATGTACCCAAGAAGGACACCAGAAGATGAGAAGGACCTTTGTGACGAAAAAGAGGACCACAAGGTCAATTGCAGGACGCCATTTGGAGGATGCAGCCAAGAATTGTTCTTCACAGATTAGGTCACTTTTTCCCCCCATCTCAAGTGGCGGTTGAACACCGTTCATAAAATTCCACATTACAAAGCTGTTTTGACACTTGAAGGTGGAAACAAGAAAGACGCATAGTATCTATATATGGCATGCCTTGAGGAGCCCGCGATAAGAAGGAAGGAGCGTCAGCGCAGAGCGCCGATGCGTATGTGGAACTGTCGCGGCTTGGAATTGAAGCGGATTTGTGCGGGACAGGAGATGTGAGACAATGTCTTTTCGTCAATGGATGCTACAGCTTCGTGTTTGCTTTCAACATTTAGCTTGTAGTAGACGTGCACATTCCACCATGACGTCCCTGATCCACCGCTGAAAAGGATGCTTTGATCCTCTCCTCTTTCATCTAGAACTGCTTCGTGTCAAGTCCTGAAGAATGAATGGCTCTGTGTCTTTGTGTTGTCATATTATTATTATTTATTTTTTTGTTTTTCCAAGATGGCGGCGCGCGAACACGCAGCGGCTCCCCTCTCCCGGCAAAATGGCCGTTTTCATGTTTATTATGTTTGTTAAAGTAATTCTAAGTGCCTTGCACGCTGGGTCCGAGAGGACAGTCATTTCATCTGTGCTGTATGTCATGCATATGAGCATCTTTGACAATAAAGCTGACTTTGACCCATGGTCCCTTTTCACCTCGTACCCCCACAGAAAGGAAGGAAGTGCTCCCGAACGCACAAGGCCCCCGAGCCGCACCGTCTGTCCTACGCCGGCTGCAGGAGCACTCGCCTGCACAGGCCCAACTACTGCGGCGTCTGCCGAGACGGCCGCTGCTGCTGGCCTCGTCGCACGCGCACCGCCGCCGTCACCTTCGCCTGCCCCGACGGCGAACGCTTCACCAGATCAGTCATGTTCATCCAGTCATGCAAGTGCAGCGACGAGTGTCACCATCTCAATGAGGCGGCCATGCCGCCGCAACTATGGCTCTACGGAGACACCCACAAGTTCATTGACTAGTTTGCTGAGCAGCTACTCAGAGCCGACGTTCCTATTCAAATAAAACGTTATAAAATAGCCGAACGCGACCACCCCAAACAGTCCGCCAGGCATGTGCGCAGACAGACCGCTAATAGCGCCCCAGCACCGGCCGGCCCTTTTTTGCCCTGGATGAGAAAAGTGACCTTTGCCTGAAGCCCGCCCCTTCCGCCGCTTATTTTCTTTTTGTTTGTTTCATTAGTCAAAATTGGATGAATAACAACCAGAAAAGGACCCTCTCCGCCGTCAATTTCCCCCAACAGTGTTTTGATGTCAGACGGGTATTTATTTGAGTGAGATGTGTGCCGCTCGCACGGCAATTGAAAAAGGGCGTGTAGACTTTCTATGTCCGACTGTAGCTTCCATTCCTTTGTATATAGATTGACTGACTGTGTTGATTGTGTGAAGAGAAATGAGTAAATATGTTCAATATATCTACTACTGTCTTTTTTTTTTGATTGCGTGAATAATTATGTTGGTGCCTCTTTGTTCGCACCCGCCCGCCCCCAAAATGTCTGTGCACGCGCCTGCAGTGAAAAGTCACTATTTTAAAATATTTGTTTATTCACGTTTGTTGTCAATTTAATTCTGAGCTTTTTTTTTTCTTTTTGCCTGTTTTTGTTGAATGCAGCGTAAAATCACATTTATGAAAATTATGCATCATTTGTCAGTATTAGATGATCGCGAGTGACTTTTCAAACGGAATCGGCGAGTGGATGCGAGCCGTGCGCTTACTGTCTGGCTGGCAATTTTTCAAGGAGGACGGGAGGAATTTGGAGTGATCTTCACCAGATCACCTCTGCTTTGGTGTAGATTTTCGTTGGGTTTTTTTTATGGCCTGGATGGGGAGTTTTGTTCCTCCGGGACCCCCCTCCCCGACCCCTTGAACTCTGGGACTTTTGTTCGCTAGGGGAGGCCATGTAAATAGTTGACACAAATATTGCTGTTTTGTTATTGTTCATCTTATATATGAAAGCGCCCTAACGTAGTTCCGACAAGCAAAAAAATGTGGAGGTGGCGAGAACTTGATCGAGAGGTCCGACGACGATGTTGTCATTCTGGTCACGCAAGCGGCCCTTGACCTAATTAGGGAAGTCGACGACATGATTCTGAATGACAATCCTGGTTTGGGCTGAGCAGCAAGGGCTAAATACTAGCGGGCCAATTTGTAATAAAAATGGAGGGAAAAAAATCTCCCAAACTGCGACTGTGCCGAAAAGGGCCTGTCATCAAGCAGCTCCGGTTTGGAGGCCGAGTTGCAAACCCAAAGCGTTCAAAACGCTTATTGTTGCGACTCTAACATGGAGTCGTCGAAGGGACTGCTGTCAGAAGAGTACTTTGATTCTGCAGGGTCAATCACAAGCTCGTTTGCTGGACGTTTTTGATGCAGTAAAAGTCACATGTTGACCTTAACCAAATGTGTTTGAATTCATTGAAATGGTTCTTCCTTTTGTGTCATAGCGGATGACGGACAGTTGTTTTATTTTCCATGTGCCTCCATAGATGCAGTTGCGCTGGAAATACTGTATACGTTTACATTTATTATTGGGACAAACCCGAGCAAGAATGCCCTGGCCAACCTTTTTACCAGATGTACTGGCATAGTCCATGTATATTTTAGCATTGAATACATCAGGTTTCGGAACCTTTATATGCACCGTGGTGCAAACGTGGAGGATTGTAACTCTTCGGGTGGACAGTGAGACCTCAACTTACAAACACCTTATCTTACAAACTTTTTGTCTTAAGAACGTCAAATTTATGAAAATTAAACCTTATAATAACCACTATTTTCATAATACACACCCACCACGGCTGGCGGAGTATTCTTCGGCGGAAGCACACGACCGAACAGCGCTCCAGCCGGCGCTACTTTCCACACCCCCTCTCATTGAATGCACACGTTGATCGCGTCCGTGGAGCTTTTTGCTGATAATTTTACGATGATGGAACCGAAAAAAAACACCACAGTCTCGTGTTCAGCCCAAGAAGACGCAAAATAAAATCAGCGTCGCTGAGAAGGAGACAATTGAAAAACACGAAGTGTGATTTAGTGGCCAAGCACGGCTATGCGAAGTCAACCATTGATACCATTCTCCGGAACAGAGAAGCCATCAAAGGTGCGTCTGTTGCAAAAGGTGTTTCTGTGCTCTCAAAGTGACGCTCTCTGGCAATCGAAGAAGTTGAAAAACTTCTGTTAATTTGGATTCACGAAAAGCATCTATCCGGCGACAGCGTGAGTGAAGCTATTTTATGCGAGAAAGCACGGCTAATTCACGCCGATATCGGCATGCGCCAACCTGGAAGTTCGGCGCTTATTGAGGATTTTGAGGCCAGTAACGGATGGTTCGAGAACATCTGAGGGCGCGGAGGACGAGATGGCTGCAGCATCAAGTGAGCTCATAAAGGCAATGTTGGCAAAGTGGAATGATGTGCAGTTCCATCCAGAAAAGACTGTGGCTATGACAATCATCAACATGATGAACGATAATGTCAAATGTCGATAATGTCAAATGTTGATAATGCCTCAGCTTCGTAAGACCTTACAAGTCAGAAAGCAACAGGTGTCAATTAAGAGGTTTTTAATCAGCAAAAAATGATGAGGAGTCTCCAAATAAAAAAGAAGAGAAGCCACAGCAGAGGTTAAGTTACCAACAGTCCTTATGGAAGTTGACTCTCCTTCCATAAGCCATCAACGACCACCAAAAACGTAAATAAAACTTTATTTTACAGCAGTTTATTTCTTTAATTACCGTCGTCGTGTAATGTGCCTCTCTTTGTGACTTTATGATACAATGCAGTGTATTTCTTTCATTACAATACAATAGCACATTTCTTATACATAGAATAAGGTATGTTGTGTGTAGTTAAAAACTATGTTTTATGGAAACCCGGGAACGGATTATTCCCATTTTAATGGTTTCCTATGGGAAATGTTTTATTGAGCTACACACTTTTCGCCATACACACTCTGTCTGGGAACCAATTAAGTTCGTAAGTTAAGGTCTCACTGTACCGGTCCCAAGCCCGGATAAATAGAGGGTTGTGTCAGGAAGGGCATCCGACGTAAAAGCTTGGCCAAAACAAACATGTGAATCAAACCTCTAAAGATGGAGGACGCTGATTTGCTGTGTTGAAGGGAAAAGCCCAAAGGAAAAGAAGATGTTGTACTCTGTAGAATCAAACGATACACAATGAATTTTCCCTTTAGAAATGAAATAGCCGTCGAGGCAATTCGACTTCTGTGCCCTAAACAACTAAAATCATTCCGGTACACAGATGGTTTAAATAGCATTAGCATTATTAAGAGGTGGTTTTTTTGGGGTGGAGCTGGGTGGTGTAACCCAGCGGTGTCAAAGTCATTTTTTGCAGCGGGCCACATTGTTGTTATGGTTTCCTGTCATGGGCGGTGATGAATTTGGTGAAGCATTAGAATTGTTTTAATCCCATCCACATATAGACTGTACAACAAATTAAGGAATAACTAGTTTTCAAATTTGAAGTAAAAAATAATGAGCATACAATTTCATTTGGGCTTTAGCCCGCATCCTGGAACTTTACATGCTAGATTTGCTTTTGCGGGCCGAATAAAATGATGTTGGGCCCCGGGCCTTGACTTTGACACCTGTGGTGTAACCGTTTCGCTGTAAAGGGTTCTTCAAATTTCCCTCCAACACTGCCTGGATTACGGCCATCTGAAATTAATTGATAATGAAGCGGCCGATGATCATTTTTATAAAACATTTAATTTCAAAGAATGAAAAGAAAATTTCATAAAAATACAAATTAAACTATTCATACAGTAAGTCCCCCAAAAGTGACAAAGGTCTGATGAGGGGCAACCAGCAGAGCCTTTAAACGAAACAGCCAACTACATCAAAGGCCAAGGAGAAGACGAGATCCACGGCGAGGCCATCTCGTCAATGTTCTGGGATTCATCTGGACTGCTCGACTAAAGTGGGAAGGAGAAAAAAAAAAAGGGCTGACACAAGTCGAGCATGTCAAAACTCTCAAGCGGCAACAGCTGAAAATACGACAGGCGAAAGACGTAAAAGCCATTTCCATCTAATGAGCTGGGTAGTTGCATAGCAACAACACCAACTGTTTTTGGTGTTGTTGCCAAAACGACAAAATAACACAGAGTATCTGCGGGGGCGATCTTGACACCAGGCTCACAGAGCACTTGCGTGCTGGAATGCATATACAGTGAGACCTCAACTTACGAACTGAATTGGTTCCCAGACAGAGTGTGTAAGGCGAAAAGTGTCTTTCCCAAAAATTAATTTCCCATAGGAAACCATTAAAATGGGAATAATCCATTCCCAGGTTTCCATAAAATATACTTTTCAACTAAATAAGCCTTAAAGCTACACACAACATACCTTATTCTATGTATAATAAATGTGCTATTGTATTGTAATGAACGAAATACACTGCACTGTATAATAAAGTCACTTTATTTACATTTGTGATGGTCGTTGATGGCTCTTAATTGATACCGGTTGCTTTCTGACTTGTAAGGTCTTATGAAACTGAGGCATCACATTATCATTCATCATGTTGATGATTCTCATAGCCACAGTCTTTTCTGGATGGAACTGTTCAATAAAAGCCTGCACATCACAAATTCTTCCATGCTGCTTTCAAGGATCGAAGGGTAACATCATGGCAAGCCTTTTCTATCAGCTGAACAACTGATACTGTTAAGTTCCGAGCGTGACAGGGATAGCTGACTCGTCGGAACGTTAATAGAAGGGGTTGGATCCCAAAGCAGGCGGCAGAGACGTAGGTGCGGGCAGAGATTATTTTACAACAAAAGGCGCGAGTCCGATAATTCCACGGACCCGGAATGACGCGGGCGGGGGCGATCTGTCCAGACTATCAAGCTAGGCAAAATAAAATGGCATGCGGGGGTGCAAAAACTCGGGATCCCGGAAAGCAACAAACCTACGCGATCGCGGCTAACAATCACCTCCGGCTAAGTAAACTCTTGTGCTAGCAAGTCCGAGACACTGGTGAGGCGCGAGGCGTCAAAATCATGTCACTGGTGAGGTGACAGCGACTCGTTGAAATGTCCCAGTATCGGTGATGAGGGGATTGACAGCAGCTGGCGGAGGTAGGAGCGGCGGCCCCGCCCCAGCTGTCAACTCGCACGTGACAAGTTCGGTGTCATTTGTCACGTGACAGCATCGAGTAAATAACGCCTTTGTGTAGCAATGGTGGACTTAGCATATCGGTACCAGGCTCTTCATTTGTAGAATGGTAGTAGAAAGTTACTCTCAGGCAAGTGACACACAGATGTCTCGCAGAGCTTGATCGTGGCGTGGAGTTGAGCAGGTCATACTGTGAAACTCCGTCTGATGCTGAGCAGCTCTCTGGGAGTGTGTGTCTGAGTCCGAGATGATTTTGATCTTCTGTCCCGCGACAGCCATTTCCAAGCGTGGGAAATGTGTCAGGCTGAGATTCGCATGAAAGCCGCGGTGCGCACCTGTGACGCCACAAATGCACACCTCGTTCGTGTTTCTCAATGATAATTTTGTTTTGTGTCTTCTTCGGCTGAACACGAGCCTGTGGTGTGGTCTTTTTCGGTCCCATAACAGCAAAAGTATCGTTGAAGACGATCGACGTGTGCACTCATAGAAAGGGGGTGTGGAAAGGTAGGCCGGCTAGGGCGCTGCTCGGTCGTGTGCTTTGGTGTTCTTCCGCCCAAGATTACTCCGCCATCCGTGGTGGGTGTGTATCCCGAAAAGTAGTGCTTAATCCAAGGTTTAATTTTCATACATTTAACATTCGTAAACCGAAAAGTTCGTAAGGCAAGGTGTTCGTAAACCGAGGCCCCACTGTATGTGTCACAAATCATTCCGGTGGCTCGGACCGTAGGGCTCGGCCTTTTTTTCACCCGCCATTAGAAAATGTCGGGACTTACTGTAAGAGGAGATGTCGATTTCGTCGGGTAGCTCGGCCACGTTGACCTCAAAGCGGTCCTGCACGTCGTTCAGAGTTTTGGCGTCGCTCTCGTCCGAAACAAAGGTTATCGCCAGACCTTTGGTGCCAAACCGACCAGCACGGGCAACCTGGAGAAAGAAAAAAATTACGTCAACTTTTATGACATTATTCAATATGTCTGTGTAAGCTCTCAGTCGTACAGGAGTGGTCCATCGATGTGAAGGTTTCTTCAGCCGTCATCTTCACTTTTGTACAGATGACGGCTGAAGAAACCTTCTCATCGATTATTCAATATGGCGTTGAGATTATTTCTGTTACAAACAAATTTGCATTTTGGGGAACCTCAATGGTCCAATTGGACTCAAGCATGACCCATTAGGTATTTTTAATCACTTATTTTCTGCTAAGTCGTCAATACGTCTGTGTAGGCTCAGCTCTCAGTCGTTCGTACAGGAGTGGTCCATCGAGGAAAAGGTTTCGTCAGCCATCATCTGTACATTTCACTCCTCATCCGAAGAGCTTCGACAGCAAACGGTGGTGCAAGAGAGCAATCGCCAATATGCATATCGGTGGAGCAAACAAGCATCGAGCTACTGATAGCTTGTAGCCGCAGAGCACCAGCCGGAGGGCGACGAGGAGCTAATAGGTGTTAGCGATTGGCCGCTTGGATAACCGCTGTCATCCTCTCAGCCTAACAATGCAGGGAAAAGTGCTTGCAGTGGTGGAAGAGAGCAATCGCCAATATCCATATAGGTGGAGCAAACAAGCATCCAGCGGCTGTTAGCTTGGAGCGCTAAAGCACCACCCGCAGGGCGACAAGGAGCTAACCGGAGTTGGCGATTCGCCACTTGGATAACCGCAGTCTTCCTCTCGTGTTGTTTCTGCTCCTCTCGAGGCTGATCATCTAGCTCGGAAATTATTTTGTTGATAAGTACAATGGAGATGATGACATTCTTCAGAACGGGGACCGAGCTCTTTGGTGTAGCCGAAAGGACGCTTCCATGAGAGTCAAACCTGGTACGTGTGAATTCCGACAGTCAATCGTTTCTTTGAATCAAACACAAATGCTTTTTCTTGACCCTATGATTAAATTGTCGATTTGATGTGAATTGCGATTCACTACGATTTTCTCATTATGAACTCCATTGTATATATAGAAGGCCAGTCATACGCAAGTTCGTAACTTTTCATCTTGAAAGTTGAAACAACTTTTTGCATGCACAAACATTGAACAATCTACATTGATGTTGACATCTTGTAGCTTATTATTTGATATTCATGTCCTTACATGCCACATATCACCGAAGTCGATGCTATATTGCTAATTCACGGAGTCCTTCACCAGTTTCATTACTTGCATACGGCTCGAATTGATACGGAAGGAGTTCTTTAATCGATCGCAACCCACTTATGCTTTCCTTTTCACAACTATTTGAATCATATTCATAACTGGAAGAGTAACAAGAAAGGATCTTCTCCAAATCTGAAGTCTCTGAAGCCATTGTTTTGATTCTGGAGCAAGGCAGTTTGTGGGTGGGCCAGGATCACCAGACTTGCCCTGGTTCCCGACGTCACAAACAATGGAGCAGGACTTTCTGAATCTCTCCAGTTTTGAGCTCAATAGTGGCAGTTTTGGGCAACTCTAAGTCATTTTGATTGGTGTTATTTGTGTTTGACTAAAAATATCAGCCTGCGTGTTTGGGGTATTTTAGATGCTATAAAACGTTTTTCTGATGTCAGTTAGGAAACAAAAAAACGGTGTCAGTGTGTCCTTTCAGTCGTCAACTTTATCCATTTTGCTCCCATTATACAAACTCAGGGTCATTTGTGTGTTATACTTTTCCCCTGGTGGCCATTATAATATATGCATTTTGTTTTGAGATGATACTTTCTTTGCATGCAAAAGTGGGGCAATATCGTTCGGCCGTAACAAAAAGAAAACTTGCATTCTTACCCTGTGTAAATAAGTGTCAGAATCTTCTGGCATGTCGTAGTTGAAAACTATATTGACTCGCTCGATGTCCATCCCTCGGCCGAAGAGGTTGGTGGCCACCAAAATGCGTCTTTGGAAATCTTTGAATTGCTGATAGCGCGACAGTCTGCGGAGAGGGGTTGAAAAGCATCATCGGTCAAATTGACAGTGAGCGGCATGACCCGAGTGCTTGCAGAGACATTTTGAGCCGACGGCTGCCACCAAATCACACGCCGTTGACACAATTGGGAGGTCGACAGAGAACGGTTTATGAAAGAAGACACAGGGGTCGTCGTCTCACCTCTCCTCCTGGACCATCCCCCTGTGGATGGCGATGGCCGGGAAATTCTGCTCCACCAGAAGCTGCGACAAGGCGATGCAGCGCTGGATTTTCTTGACGAAGATCACCACCTAGAGGGAGGACAGTGTATACAAAAATTGATTTTGATGCCACCAGGGTCATCCCAAACTTAAAGGACGACCGACATCTCCCGACAAGTTGTGTCCATAATTTGTAAAATGGCTTCAAATGACTTCTACTGAGCGTATTTGACAAAGATGCCACCGCATATAGCTAGATTTTACATTTTCAGACTCGCGCTGAACATTCCAGAATCTTGTTTTTGAGTTGGTGACGAGTCCTCACCCTACGTCACTGAAGGAACGCCCCTGACTGAGAAAGGACATACCTTGCATCACCTCAATGCATTTTGTGGTACTTTGTTTGGTCTGCAAACTTCATGTTGATGGCGAAATTAGAAGGAAAAGACATAAATAACGCGATGGTGAATCGTTATATGTTACACCAAGACAACTCTGACATTCGTTGACAAAAATTCCAAGGTGAAGAATAAAATTATTTCCAACGGAGCTCTGCTGCCATCTTCTGCATTTTCTGTGACACTACACATCAGTCTTGATCACTCAAAATGACCCTGAAGACCTTCTTTAATCGATTGCAAACATTTATACTTTGCTATTCAGAACTACAGTAAAGTCTCGTTATATCGATATCGGATATATCGATAGTCCCGGTTATATCGATACTATTTCTATGCACGCAAGGAGAAAATTACATGCAAACAGGGTCGGATATATCGATAGTCCCGGTTATATCGATATTTTTCGGACTCCCGAGAATATCGATATAACGAGACTTTACTGTATTTGAATCATATTCATAACTGGATGTGTAACAAGAAATCGACATTACGTCACATCCTATCTTCTCCGAATCTGAAGCCATGAAGCCTGATTCTCGAGCAATGCAAGACGTCTTGGAGTGACGTCACAAACTGGGGGCGGGACTTTCTGAAAATGCCTAATTCGCAGCTCAATTTTTTGCAGATTTTGGACACTAAGTTATTTTTATTGGTGTTTTGCATTTCAGAATCAGAATCATCTTTATTGCCAAGTATGTTTTGCAGAACACGCTGCACTTTCGTCAAAAAAACTGCTAACTGGCACTATACAGTTCCATTTTGGCTTTTGAAAGAGTTCAAAGAGTTAATGGCTTGCTGTTTAAATGTCTGCTGGATTTGGTGCGCATGGATCGGTCCTGAGGGGAGTAGCTGGAAAAGGTTGGGCAGGGTGCGGAGGGTCCAGTAGGATTTTCCGCGCCCTAGTTTGGATTCTTGCAGTGTGCAAGTCCTCGAGAGTGGGTAGGTGGGTGGGTTTTGACTAAAAATATCAGCCTGCGTATTTTGGCTATTTTAGATGCTATAAAGCGTTTTTCTGATGTCAGTTAGGAAACAAAAAAGTGATGTCGGTTGTCCTTTAAAGGACAACCGGCACCATTTCTTGTTGATATTTTTAGTCAAATGAAAAACACCAATAAAAATGACAAAGTGTCACAAAACTGCCACAAAATGAGCTCGGAAAGTGAGAAAGTCCCGCCCCCTTGTTCGTGACGTCACGCCAGGTCTTGCCTTGCTCTAGAATCAAAACAATGGCTGTCAACTAGTATCAAATAGTAGTCTTGGTGCAAC
Organism: Hippocampus bargibanti; assembly: GCF_051943395.1. Lineage (NCBI taxonomy): Eukaryota > Metazoa > Chordata > Actinopteri > Syngnathiformes > Syngnathidae > Hippocampus > Hippocampus bargibanti. Next base: position 14,849,235 of record NC_142750.1, read on the forward strand.
ACACAATGATTCACCATCGAGTTATTTGTGTGTTTTCCTTGTAATTTTGCCATCAACACGAAGTTTTCAGACCAAACAAAGTACCCAAAATGCATTGTGTGTCGCTTTCACGGTCAGGGGCGTTCCTTCAGTGACGTCACGTCAGGCATTGTCACCAACTCGAAAACAAGACTTCCTGAATATTCAGTGCGAGTCTTAAAAGGTAAAATATAGCTTTAATATGCGGTGGAATCTTTGTAAAATACGCTCAGTAGAAGTCATTGGAAGTGATTTTACAAATTATGGACACAACTTGTCCGGCCGGAGTCGTCGGTTGTCCTTTGATCTCTGGACTGAAGCGAAGAAAGCTAATCAGTTTTGAACTTAAAATAATAAAATGGGAGAAGCTGCCGTTTGAATCATCATCCCGCTCTCACCTGGTTGAACTCCAACACATCGAGCAGGTCAAAGAGCTTGCGGTTCTTCTCGCCGTCCTTCAACTTGCAGTAGTACTGCTGCAGGCCATGCAGGGTTAGTTTGGTTTCGTCGTCGACGAACACCTCCATGGGCTGCGCCGCCGACAAAGAGGGTCGTTGTTATGCGCGGCACAAAATGAGGCGCAAGGCAGAGCCCCTCGGCAATCCCTTACGTCCTGCATGAATTTCCGGCAGACCGGTCGGATCTCCTTGCTTAGCGTGGCACTAAACATCATGACCTGTTTCTCGTGGGGCGTGATTCGGAAGATGTCCTGGACGTCACACCGCATGTCTGCGGGGATAGACGAGGCAAATTAACCGCGTGCGTACGGACAAATATTTCTAGAGAACGTACCCAGGTGCTCCAACATTTTATCACACTCATCCAGGACAAAATGCTTGACGTTCTTCAGACTGAGCGTTTTGTTGCGAATGAGAGCCAGGATGCGGCCTGGCGTTCCAACCACTATATGGGGGCAGTTCTTTTTCAAGACGTCCTCATCGTTCTTGATGGGCAGCCCGCCGAAGAACACCACCGATTTGATGGCGGGCATGTACTTGGAGAAGCGCTCGTACTCTTTGCTGATCTGGAAGGCCAGCTCCCGTGTGTGGCACATGACTAATACTGCGACCTAGAAGAACACACGGAAGGCATGTGATCTGATCAACTGATGCCAGGAGGTCATTTTTGTTAACTTTGACCCACTTTCGGATGGACCTAACATTGCCGATGCCAAACAAGAATACGAAAGCGGTGTTGACTTTTGTTAATTTGCGTTGTTTTGTTAATAGCTCTGCTCATGTTGCCTTTTTCTTTAACTGATTTAAAAGTAAAAAATCTGGAGAGGTCAAAGTAGGGAAATGTCACAAAGCAGGAAACGCCGACCGCTCCTCTCTGTTCACAGCCATGTTGTTAGTGTAAGCAGTGTCGGTGTGAGCATATTTGCCATTAAAGAAGCAACTAGAAACAGATTTAAAAAAAAAAAATAAACGTCATCACCCACCCAGCAGATAGTGCACGTCAGTTCCTAAAAACCAAGTAGGTTCAAACATACCAACCTGTCCATCAACTGGTTCAAGCTGTTGAAGAGTGGCCAAAACAAAGACGGCTGTCTTGCCCATACCCGATTTGGCTTGGCAAAGGATGTCCATGCCCAAGATGGCTTGCGGGATGCATTCGTGCTGCACTATACGAGACAGACTCAAACATTTAGACCGTCGCTTTCAATTAAAAGAAACAACAACATTCCGACAGCCTATCGGCATCGGAACGTCGAAGCAGCGTCACCTTCGGATGGATGTTCAAAGCCACAGTCAATGATGGCACGAAGTAACTCAGGTTTGAGCAAGAAGTCTCTGAAGCCCGAACTGTGGATCGAAACATAGGATCCCTTTACTTCCTTCTTGCCGGTGGGGGCTCCGCTCTCGGGGGCTCCTTGAGGTTCATCGTCATCTTCGTAGTCGAGTAGCTCATTGTCGACATCGTTCTCAGCCATCTTGCCGACCTGAAACGATAACATGAATATTAGAACTGATCCAAGCATGGACGACCGGGGAGTAGTGCGAATAGAATTGAATTCCCGCCAACCTGTGGGTGATAATCTGACATTCTGAGATTCCAGAAAGCAATTGCTGATATTGTCAAAGTGTGGAGCGCGTAAACTTGTCTAAACAGAGCTCCTAATTGGGGAGGCATGGTCAGATGCAGCAGAATTAATGTGTGTATGTACCTAATCGTTGATTCCAATTCGGGGTGATTTGAAACGTAGACAGTGGATTGATGGGTCAAGAAATGAACGTCATTCTCTAGGTCCTGAATATCGAAATCGCCGGTTGACAAGCCCACCAGTCGGCGTTGTGCTCCACACGACGATCGACAAAGTAGCAAACTAATCGCTATTTGTTAAATCACACTGTATCGTTTGTATCTTGTTTGCAGGGCGATTTCTGACAAAGCCAAGCGGTAAACGGCGAGGCCACCATTTGCGTCGACGAGGGCGGCGAACCTAAACAATGCTAGGCTACGATATGCTAAAAAGATAACTAGCACAATATAATGCAGAAAAGAGTCGATATACTCCCTTTGGGCTTCGTGTTCGTTTATAGAATAATCACAAATGATCGCTAGTGGGAAAGTGGCGGCAACGTTTCTAACTTTCATTCATTCATTCATTCATGTCAACAATTGTAAAAGTCCTACCTGCAGAGCAACTGATGCGACTCCGGCAGTGTATCAAACCACATGGGCAGGCCGACAAGGTTATAGCAGAAACAGGAAGTCCCGCCCAGATCAAAATGCGCCCCCATCAATGGTGGATTACAACGCTCATAATAAAAATAAGTCAGCGATTGGACACGGTGCAAGTTAATGGATCTCGTAGAAATAAACCGGTTCACAGCAATAGTCCTTTACCGAAAAATGTTCCGCCTTGTTGCTCAATTCAGCAACTTCTAACACCCCCGCAGCACTCATTCAATTAAATGGACACCCTCCGTGTTGATAATCCATGCGGTGAATTCTAAATTTGACTGGTAGTCGTAACTGCAAACGGCGTGAGGAATTTTCGTCTTGTAATTTCAATTTCTAATCGTTTGCTGTCTACCGAAGCCACTTAAACAATCTCACAGACTTAAAATAACCAAACGGGCAAGTCACGAGAAATATTTCAATACAATACATATTGATTTGTATAGCGCTTTAACAACATCTGAAGCTGTAACAAAGCGCTTAACATGGAGAACTATCATATACAGGAAATAAAGCAGTCACAAAGATAGTAGAAACCACCAGGGGGTAAAACTAAGATCAAGTCTAAATCATGCTGAGCCAAATGCCAAAGAGTACAAGTGAGTTTTGAGGCAACTTTCAAGGGCAAAGTTCTGAAGCCACTAGTAATGTGCTGAGAAAGATTTTTTTTTACTTTTACAAAAAAACATCTAAATAAGATTGGCTAATTTTAGCATTTTAATGAGTCTTATATCATTAAAACACCTGAATAAAGACACCCAAAAGTCAAAAGATTCAATGGCAAGTGTGAATCGTTCTTTCACTTTATTTCATGGTCAAGCAGGCAAACCCAGCCTGAACACAATACAAAGTTGCCAAACAGAAATCATTGCCATTATTCGCATAGGCCATCGGTAACAGGCAACCATATCTGAAGGGGCACCAGTTTGTTTGGTTGGTTGTCCAAGTCGTCATTTCTTTCAAGAAATAACTCCGTGCTTTCTGCCCGTCTGAATGAAGGCGTCGACACAGTGATCGATGTCTTGATCCGTGTGCGCGGCTGAAATCTGAACACGGATTCTGGCTTTGCCTTTCGGTACGACGGGGAAGGAAAATCCGATCACGTACACTCCTGTCGAGGAGAGCCATGTTGAGCAATTTGAAAAGGTCATCACCAAATAACATTTACTACTTTTGGTATGTTGCAGAGGAAAAGAACAATACAGTATCCGATGGGACATATGCCTTGTTGGGGTAATTCACGATACAAACATCTCTAAACAGCGCTTTAGAATCTTTGTTTACGTTTGGACTTGCTGATACGTCATATCCTGCCTTCCTTTACATGATGTCGCATCGACATTACGTCACATCCTATCGCGTCACACACGCTCTGCGCCGCCATGTATAAATGCTCTCCCTTTCTAGTTCGGCGCTCTCTCTCTCTCTCTCGCCATGCTTCCTCCTTAGCCGACACCGCGATGTCTCCGCTCTCTTCGAGATGAAACCAACTTTGTGTTCTACCCCTGACTTCCTGATGAGTTAACCGTCCTCTTCCATCAAACCCCGTAGAAGCAATGAACCAAGGACGAACGATCCAAATAAACCCGTCATGCCTCACCGAGCTTCAACATGTCGTCTGCCATGAGAGAGGCGAGCCGTGCATCACCAAGCATCACTGGACAGATCGGGTGAGCGGAACCCGAGATGGTGAAGCCGGCCTGCGTCATCTTGTTACGGAACCTGTTATCAGAAAAAAAAAAAACCAACCAGGATCATTAATTCCCAAAGTAGATGCTTTGCATATGTATACACAATGAAAGAAAATAGCGACCTCATGGTTTTGGCTGACATACTCTGCGCAATCTCACTGGAGGCGAGGAGCATCTCAACAGCCCGCGTGGCAGCGCCCACCACGGGTGGCGGTAGAGAATTTGAGAAGAGGTAAGGCCGAGAGCGCTGTCGTAGGAGGTCAATGAGGGGCTTCGGTCCCACCGTGTAGCCACCTGACGTGATAGCAAACATGATGTCATTGCTCATCTTTTCTGCATTTTCAATTCGGGTGGACATTAATGGTCACGGCAAACTGAACAGGTCATCAACTCAAACAAGGCTCGAGATTTAAAAAGAGCAAAGCATACCAGCTGCACCTCCCAGTGCTTTTCCCAGAGTGGAGTTTACGATATGAACTCGGTTCATTTCTCCCAGCAGCTCATCAGTTCCTCTGTAAATTCACATGAACATAAGCTATGAAACCATTTACAGTAATACCTCTGAACATAATTGGTTCCCAGAAAGTGTGTGTAAGGCGAAAAGTCTCTCTGCCAAACATTTATTTCCCAAAAGAAACAATTAAAAATTAGAATAATCCCTTCCCGGGTCCAGATAAAACATAATTTTCTACTAAATAAGCCTTAAAACTACAAACTATACCTTATTTTATGTATGATGAATGCGCTATTGTATTGTAGTTAAAGAAATAAACCATACAGTATAATAAAGTGGTTTTATTGACCTTTGTGATAGTCGGTGATGTAGTTGCTTCTTGATGATATACGAGTGAAGTTGCTGTGCCTTCTCGGCGATAATACCCTCACTCACAATGTCCTCTGCTTGCTGCTTTTCGTTAATCCAAATCAACAGACGTTTTCAACCTCTTCTATTGCCTGAGACCGTTGCTTAGACAACAGAGAAACACCCTTAGCCACACGTAGCAAAGGTTGACTTAGCCTACTGGCACTGGAACGCTAAGTCACACAAACACACACCTCATTGGTGTTTTTCAATGAACTCCTTCTTCTGCTCGACCGTAATTTTCTTTATTGTCTTCTTAGGCTTCACACTAGCCTGTGGTGGGGTGTTTTTCGGTCCCATAATAGCAAAAGTACTCCCCTCGATAACAAACCACGTCTGCACTCAAACAGAGGGGGTGTGGAAAACTAGCCCGCCAGCCACCGTGGCGCTGTGTGGTTTGGTTCGTCCGCCGAAAGTAGTTCGTATGCCAAGATTATATTCTCGTGAATTTAATGTTTGTAAGGCGAAAACTTTGTTAGCTAAAGCGTTCGTAAGCAGAGGTATCACTGTATTATTAATATTTTTGGACTCACCTGCCACGCGGCCCGAGGAACCCCGTGGCGTGGCATTCATCGATAAACACCATCGCTCCATACTGCTCAGCCAGGTCACAAATTCCTGTTAACGGAGCCACATCTCCATCCATTGAGAAGACCCCATCAGTCACCACCAGCCGCATACGACATGACTAAGGAGGAGAAACGCTTGTAAGCTATCGGACCAAAGACATTGAATGCTCAATTTTCAATATCAATCAATGTCTATTGCCATGGTTGTACTTTGCAGTGTCAATGAAAGGACAACCGACGTCACTTTTTTGTTTCTTAACTGACATCAGAACAACGTTTTATAGCATCTAAAATACCCAAAACACGCAGTATGATATTTTTATTCAAATGCAAAACACCAATAGAAATGACTTAAAGTGTCCAAAATCTGCAAAAAAATTGAGCTGCGAATTGGGCATTTTCAGAAAGTCCCGCCCCCATTTCGTGACGTCACGCCAAGACGTCTCGCGTCGCTCGCGAATCAAAACGATGGCTTCAGATTGGGAGAAGATGCTTTCTTGTTCCACATCCAGTAATGAATATGATTCAAATAGTTCTGAGGAGGAAAGCATACATGTTTGCAATCGATTAAAGAATTTATTCCGTGCCATTATGAGGCAACATTGAGGGGAGATGTCTCAACGAAAAAGAGGCACAAAATGGTGACCTCCTGTGGCCACCTCCGTTTCCACAGGCTGATAAATTCCTTATATGGAGCTTAGACACCCTCTTCTGGCGGCATTTGGGTGCAACACAATGTTTTCAGACCAAACAATACAGCGAAATACATTGACGTGATGGAAGGACTGCTACAATGTGTCTTATTTTCGGTTTGGGGCGTTCCTTTAGTGACGTCACGTACGGACTCGTCACCAACTCAAAAACAAGACTCTTTATTCAGCGCGAGTCTTAAAACGTAAAATATAGCTATATGCGGTGGAATCTTTTTAAAATACGCTCAGTAGAAGTCATTTGACAAATTATGGACACAACTTGTCCGGAGACGTCGGTTGTCCTTGAAATGTATTGCCCGTTGATCAAAATACAAAGGGAGTACAGTGAAACATCGGTTTTCGAACAGTTCTCATCCAATTCTGTTTTCAACCAAATATTGCGGGGGTTTTTATGCCCTGGTATGTGACCAAAATTCAGTTCTCAACCAAACTGAGTGCACATGAATGGGCCACTCGACTACCCTCCGCTTCCTTATCCAGACGCTCCGCAACTTACGATCATTCGTCTTACGAACAACGGCACACGCAAACGTTTTTGCGGGCGCAGTATCAAAAAAATGTTCGGACAGAGATGCTGTAAATTACATTTTGTATTGCGTGCCTTTTTCTGGCCAAACGCGTACTGTGCTTCACGCACACAGACACATTGGAGGTTTCAAGGGGTGGACGTTTACGCGACGGACACCAAGGGTGACCAATCAGCGCCCGGCTATACTGAAGTGTTGCTGATGAGTTTCGTTTAAGATTGACTGCATAGAGTATCGGGCGGGGAGGAAAACCCTCTTCCCATTTGACAAATATATCAAGTGGACAAACTTATTTTCATCAATGAGAAGCAGTGGGCAGGCGACAATCAGAGCCAAGCTACGATTTGCGTCAAAGCAAATGCAGAAAGATTTGGGATAAAATCCTGAATGGTATGAGTTTTAAAGCAAGCAGAGGATGGTTTGAAAAGTTAGTGTGCCCTGTGATTGCAATTGGTCCAGGATGTTGTCCACCTACTGCCCAAAGACAGCAGGGAAAGGGGCAAACATGCCCCATGACAGACAGACAGAGAGAGAGAGATGTTTTTATATTCCAATTTTAATGTTGATGTTAAAATTGGTGAAAATAAAACACAATACAGTTTGTATTATAGTATTTTACAACTGACCTGCTCTTTTATTATGTGTGTGTAAAGTTAATGCTGTAAAATAGTTAAAAGTGCTTTGAAAAAGTTGATTTCTAAGCCTGCAACGAATTAAAAAATTACATTACATTGATAATAATGGGACGTGCTGATTCAGTTTTTGAACAAATCGGATTTCAAACCTGTTTCTGGAACAGATTATGGTCAAAAACCCAAGTATCACTGTATTGGAATTTAAGCCCCGGGGCACCTGACCATCCACCTTGAACTGCTTCAGTCTTGTGGGAAGAAACTTTTTTTGTCAGTTCACTCTTCCGTGTGAGAATAGAAAGATTCCCCACACACCTGAGACTCCTTGAGTTTCAGCTCCAAATCCCCGAGGTCCATGTGTTTGTAGCGCATTCGTTTTGCCCGGCACAGGCGGATGCCATCAATAATGGAGGCGTGGTTAAGTTCATCTGACAACACGGCATCATCTGGCCCCAGTAGTACCTTACACAGGAGTCATTCAAATGTTTGACTCCAACCAAGAGAGAAATCCTTTGCTGGAGACGACGCTGCGTGACACACCTCAAATAGTCCAGCATTGGCGTCAAAACAACTGGCGTAAAGGATGCAGTCCTCCCTCTCGTGAAACTTGGCCAACTTCTGCTCCAGGTTTTTGTGCAAATCCTAACGAGGAGAGAGACGTTGTAAAGAAAATAGACATTTTGATGGCATGGTTTTTTTTCCTGGAGTGAATGAACGTGTGAAATGCCTTGTGCATTTTTTTGTTCATTGGACACTGTACCTGAGTACCGCAGATAAATCGGACTGAGCTCAACCCAGCGCCATACGACTTCAGCGCATCAATCCCCGCTTGGACCACTTCTGGATGACTGGACAGTCCAAGATAGTTGTTGGCACAGAAATTTAAAATGCCTGAGAGAATAATGGCATTTCAATTAGACTTTGTTTGTCAAACTCGCCACATTCCCGCAAGGATAAAATTTATCTGACGGTTTAATGTAGTTTCTCCTTAAGTTGATTTGATTTCATTTGGACAGGAAATTTGCAGAAATTGCATTTTTGTCATGAACCAATTTGACCCTAATTTACTTTATATCCAGTGGCGGACTGTCAAGGCTTGCAAAGCCTTCTCTGATGGCCTAAAAATATCTGAATCACAGACTGATGTTAATTATATTTTGACCATGAATACTTATTAAATAATTCCAAATTGTCTTTCGGCTTCCTTTCATTACTTTTGCCCCGTTGTGCTGCTTTCAGACGTGTGTTTTCATATTTAAGCATTTAACCAATCACATTTCAGGCATCATTTGTTATCGGGGTCAGAAATCTACCTGTACGCCTTCACAATCAGTTCTGCGGGCCCTGCCGCCTCAAATGCATACCTGTCAACCTGTACGTTTTTGCCGTACAAAGTATGTTTATTATGCATTTTTAGACGTGTACGACGTACGAGAAAATCTGTACATTTGTCAATTATGGGTAGCATCCGGTATACACCGACTATCACGAAAGGGCAAATCAATCAAGTCAAACGAGTTTGCCGCGGTAGCCTCTATCTGGGTATCGTTTTTTTCGTTGCAAACGAAGCGAGCGGTTTGATGCTACCGTGCGCATGCGTCTGCCGCCTGGGGATTTCCCATTGCATCGTTCCCATCACAAAGCAAAAGGAGAGCATAGCCTACATGACAACAAAGTTTTCAATTTTCTTTGGATACAATCATCAAGTCGCAATGGCCGTACCTGAATTGAAACGCCGTAAGTTAAACGGAAGAGGCAAGCATCACAAAGAGTGGGAGCGAATGTCAGGACGATACGAGGGATTGATACAAGCTTCGAAGAAAGGTGTGGAATATTCGTATTGTGTTGCTTGCAAAAAAGACGTGAAAGTAGCTGCCTCCGCTTTCTATGATTTAAAGACACTTTTTGAAACAAAAAGCCACGCCAAAAACGTCGACGTCTGGAAAACATATCGAGCATACAATAGAGAACACTGTAGTAATTAAGCAACACTTGTAATTTCATCATTTATTAAGAATACGTACAGAATGATATAACGAAACACATGTACAATATAACATGTTAAACGACATAAATAAACACGTTTGAAAAAAATATGGTGTACGATTATTTTGTATTTTGTAAGGGAAAATACGAGTTTGTAAGGTCATGGAGCCGTGGAGGTTGACAGGTATGCAAATGTGTCGATCAAACTGTTGCTTTAACCAATCAGATATCGAGTTGGCAAGCCCAAAGGGCTACCAACGTCTTTTTGAAGGCGCTGGTCAGAGTTAGAGTTTCGCAAACTATGATTGTCAACCCACAATGGCTGAAGGAGGAAAAGAAATGGATTTGGTTGCAGATTTACAGTTAAAGATGGACTTTTCAAGAAAAGTTGGACATCATTAAGAAAGGTCGGACTAGCAAAAATAGCAAAACATATTGCAATTTTATGGTTATTATTGATGCTTCGCCAATCATCTTCTCCGTGGTGTGAAAGAGCAACTTGTGACTCCATATAATGAATCCACAGTTAAATGACTGTATTTCTTTATTCACAGGTTATTCCCTGGCTAGCTGTACCATCTGGTACAGTAGAGGACGTGTAGTTATTCACACCACACTTTTTACAGTGGCGACTGTGGATCGATTGACTTAGCTCTACTGAAGGTTTAGAAGTGACATTCACGGGCCGCCTCACCCTTCATCGCCTAATTTGTTAAAGCGTTCATATACTACCGCTCGCCATTTCCCATGATTTAAAATTAGGCGTCTTCTTTGTTGTTAAAAAAGATGTCCTCGACCTTTGACACTTCCCGAAAACCTTATGCGTCAAAAGTTATTGGGCACTCACTGCCACGGCTTCCGTCCACGTGTATGTGCGGTCCCTGCTTGGATGTAATCACCCTCTCTGCCTTCCAAGTCCCCGCCAAGCGAATCGACTCAAGCTCGCCATTTAACACCGCTCTGGCTTCGGCGAGAGCCGTACAATTCCGTTTCGAAACAGAAGCCGAGGGTCGCAGAAATCCCAGGAGAGGGTTTAATAAAGTCCAACTCGCTCTGCCGAGAGACATGTCGTGAATATGTGTGTTGTCGATAGGCAAATGTACCCGGAAGAAGCAATGGTGGGTGTGGTCACGTGATCAAAATGGGCCAATCGAAAGTCGTAATATGCTTCATCAAGGTTAGTTTAGTTACTTCCGCACTTTACGAAGCGTTGTTCCTTTCTTTCTTTCTTTCTTTGTTTTTTACGACTTTACTACTGAGCTAGCATTGGTTATTAGATTATTGCATGGTTTACTAATTCCAAAAAGTAAAAATGACCTGGCAAAATTTTATTGAATGACAAGTGATGGTCGATTTGGACGACAGATTCAGCTGTTGTTAAAGCGCTATATAAATGACATGCATTTAGTGTCTTGTACAAAACCAAGTAGCATAATTAAGACCAGAACGTAGATGAAGAGAATTTTTTCTCAATTGTTTAGTAAATAGATGGATGAATTCAGTATCTCAGCTTTCGTCTAGAACTGCTTCATACAACAGAGGGTGCAGAAAGTGCTGATGATTGAATCACTGTGTTATTATTATTTTTTTTTTTTGTTCAAGATGGCGCCACAACAGTGACTGCCTTTCAAGCAGCTCATGTATATTTTTTTCTACTTTTTCCTTTCCTTTTGTGGCTGCCTTTCCAGCAGCTCCTGTATTGTTTCTTACCTTTTCCTTCCTCTTCCTTTCATCACTTTGCTTTGTGACATGCAAATTTCCCCTTTGCCAGTCGAATAAAGGCTAATCCAATCCCATCTCCAAAATAGTGCATTTTTTAAGGTGAGGCGATCACAGGAACAATGGTTGGTTGTTTGGTCAGTTATTTAATTGAACTCTGCATTTAAAGGTAAAACATCTTCAAAAAGAAATATTATGGAAGTAAAAAAAAAAAAAAACATGAAAAAAATGTTACCATTTCTTTACATCCGATATCAATATTAACCTGAAATGAAGCCTCAAACTCTTCAAGTGAGAAATTGCTGACATTTTGTTGCAATTAAGTTAACAGTGTTTGTACTACGTACACAAATGCATTATCTGTAACTCACCATGAGATACCACAAATAAGAGTTCATAGCAATATAGTCATTTATGTTGCAAAAGTTGTTTTAGTATCAATATTCCACATTTCCTTCAATCGGAGGAATGATACCATATAAATTGTGCAAATATTTGCATTACCACCACTTAGTTACATCAAGCAAAAGGCTCTGGCCTTCATTCATTTGTTACCAGTTAAAAGTCCTGTCAAGTAACATAGCAAGATACACAAAAAGTAATGATGGGCCACCGTCCTCCATGCTCTAATGTGCCTCGGATACACAAAACCAAAATACATCTCCGTCTGTCCCTTATGGCCGAGGGACTTTGTGAGAGTTGCTTGTGTGGCAAGCAGAAGTGCGGCTCAGGATTCCGAGTGGTTGGCGTCCTGGGAAGACCGTCGTACTGAAGGCAGCCGCTCGGCTGCTTTGGCTCTTTGCGCCAAGAACCTGTCAAATTCTTCAAAAGAGGACAAACACTATCAGACAAAAAAACAACAACAAAACAATCTGAAAAAATATTATGAAAATGAATCCATGTCAATCTAAATTGAGTGACTGTGAGTTCTTGAGATTTGAATTTGTTGCACGTCTCAACTCATCTCACACACACGCACGCACGCACGCACAAATTGACCAAACCGCAGATTACATTTCAAGTCCAAAGCAAAACAATCGTCCCACACTTGATCTGACACAATGCAAGTGAAAAAAAAATACCAAATAAAATCAAGCCCCCGTGAGTAAAATTGATTTGTCAGTTGCAAGCATGCGCACCTTCGCTTGTGACACCATCGGAGTCCTCGTTGTCATCGTACTGTGTCACAAAGACAAACGACATTGTGCAAAGTAATTAAACACAATGTAACGTTATGATGAAAGCTACAGTGCAGGCGCTTGTGCTAACCACATGTACCCGTTTCTGTATTGTAGATGAAAATGCCCCCCCCCCCAAAAAAAAAAAATAACATTGTGGCATTGAAAATTCTAGTTTCATTTTAATCTAAATACAGTGATACCTCTGCTTACGAGCACTTTAGCTAACGAACTTTTGGCCCTACGGACATTAAATTCGCGAGAATATAATCTTGGCATACGAACTACTTTTCTGGAAACACGCGGAGCGCCACAGTGGCTGGCGGACTATTTTCGGCAGAAGAACACCAAATCACACGGCCAAAAAGCGCCACTGTGGCTGTCGGGCTACTTTTCCACACCCACTTTCTTTGAGTGCACTCAGTGCAGACGTGGTTTATTATGGAGTGGATACTTTTGCTTTTTTGGGAGCGAAAAAGACCCCACCACAGGCTAGTGTTAAGCCGAAGAGGACATAAAAGAAAATTACGGTCGAGCAGAAGAAGGAGATCATCGAGAAACGCGAACGAGGTGTGCGTTTGTGTGACTTAGCGTCCCAGTGCCAGTATGCTAAGTCCACCTTTGCTACGTGTGGCTAAATGTGTTTCTGTGTTGTCCAAGCAATGTTCTCGGGTAATATAAGAGGTTGAAAAACTTGTGTTGATTTGGATTAACGAAAAGCAGCTAGTAGGGGACAGTGTGAGTGAAGGTATTATCGCTGAGAAAGCACGGCAACTTCACTCGGCTATACAGTACAGTTTATTTATTTAATTACAATACAATAGCACATTTATTATACATAAAATAAGGTATATTTTGTGTAGTTTTAAGGCTTAGTTAATAGAAAATTATGTTTTATGGGGACCTGGAAATGGATTATTCTCATTTTTAATGGTTTCCTATGGGATATTAATATTTGGAAGATACACTTTTCATTTTACACACACTTTCTGGGAACCAATAAAGTTTGTAAGCTGTACTGTATTTGGGAAAACTTTTTTTCATTCATTGAAGGTGCGCCTTATAGTTCTCATACAGAAAATACGGTAATTATTCTCATTTTTAATGGTTTCTTATGGGATATTAATGTTTGGACGACACACTTTCTGGGAACCAATTAAGTTTGTAAACTGAGGTATCACTGTCTACGCTTTTAGTCATCCTACTGCTCACCTCATCATCCAACTCCAGCCATTTCTCAATATCCTCCATGACATTGGACTGCTTGATGGGGATCTTAAAAGAAGAAACATATATCAAACAAAAAAATGACTGCCTCTGACCCCTTCAAAAGAAAACAAAAACACACACACACAGAAAACAACGACGTATACCAATGTGACATAAAAGCAGAACCATTCTAAGGAACTGGAACATCAGGACAGAGCAAAGCAAATCCTTCCATGCGCCCTGCACACCCTTGGCAACTCAAATAATCATTCAAGTCTTCAAGGAGCATGCAAACTAAACAGTTTATGGGGCTGAAAACATAAATAAACCATGGACCAGAACAAAAGTGAACTGCAACCTCACGACGACAACAATGACGACTACTTCTACAAACCCCAGACAAAAAAGTGGCAACATGAATCCCACTTTGTACGTGGACCCACCATTCCCCTTTTAATCATCCAGTCTAACTTTGGTGAGGAGCCGCGGGAGGAGGCAGGGCTGCAATCCTTCGTTGCACAGATAGAGAATTCTTTCAAAGTAGGATCAAGTGATTGCAATCTATTTTTTGACACTGTGACTGACATTGTAAGAAGCACAATAACATGGCGCAAACGAGCAGCTTCCTGCATCTACGTGAGCAATTTATGCAGTCTTTTTTTTTTTTTTTAACTTACCGCTTTAGAGTTTTGCACGGCGTTGTCCTGCATTTGCGCAAGGCCATCCAGTCCAGTGGCTGCATGGTCACTGACACCAAATTCACTGGAACGTGAAGATTAAGTGAAAATTAGGCAAGCAATATATTCAAACACCTAAGAAAAAAAGCCTTAAAGGACAACCGACATCACTTTTTTGTTTTTTAATTAGAAAAACGTTTTATAGCATCTAAAATACCCAAAACATGAAGTATGATGTTTTTAGTCAAATGCAAAACACCAATAAAAATGACTTCAAGTGTCCAAAATCTGAAAAAAAATGAGCTGCGAATTGGGCATTTTCAGAAAGTCCCGCCCCCATTTCGTGACGTCACGCCAAGACGTCTTGCATTGCTTGTGAATCAAAACAATGGCTTCAGATTCGGATAATATGCTTTCTTCTTACACATCCAGTTATGAATATGATTCAAATAGTCCTGATGAGCAAAGCATACATGTTTGCAATCGATTAAAGAATTTATTTGGGCCATTTTGAGGCAACATTGGGGGACAATCTCTCACAAAAAAAGAGGCACAAAATGGCAATCAGGTCCGGTGAAGAATGAAGAATTTCCACGGGCTGATATATTCCTTTCATTGAGTTTGCCTCCCTCTGCTGGCGGATTTTGGGTGTAAGACATGGTTTTCAAAAAAAAAAAAACAGTACAGCAAAATACAGTAAAGTCTCGTTATATCGATATCGGATATATCGATAGTCCCGGTTATATCGATACTATTTCTATGCATGCACGGAGAGAATTACATGCAAACAGGGTCGGATATATCGATAGTCCCGGTTATATCGATATTTTTTCAGACTCCCTTGAATATCGATATAACGAGACTTTACTGTACATTGACGTGTTGGAAAGACGCTACAATGCGTCTTTTTTACGGTGAGGAGGCGTTCCTTTTCTGACGTCACGTACGGACTCGTCACCAACTCAAAAACAAGACTTCCTGAATGTTCAGCGCAAGTCTTAAAACGTAAAATATAGCTATATGCGGTGGAATCTTATTAAAATATGCCCAGTAGAAGTCATTTGAAGCCATTTTACAAATTATGGACACGACTTGTCCGGAGACGTCGGTTGTCCTTTAAAAAATACATCATGTTCTTTGTGTTATTTTATTTCCTGTACAGTGATACCTCCGCATACAAACACTTGCAGCTCACAAACGTTTTTGCCTCACAAACATTACATTCGCGACCATATAGTCTCAGCTGACGAACTAGTTTGTCATGATGCCAAAAGAAGTGTTAAACAATTTCGTGTTTTCTGGATTTTGGATGGCAGAAAGGTGCACATTTCTCCCCATCCAAAACAGTTGAGTCAGGCGACCCCTAATTGTCTCTGAGAAGGTGATTGCAACCACCTGGGAATGGCCAATTGCCGCTGGGACCTGATTGGCCAGAAGCTCAGGTGAAGCACATTTAAAACCAGACTGAGGAAGAAGAGGGAGAAAGGACAGCCTGGCGAGCAGTGTGACCTGAGGTCTGCCGAAAACTGATATCCACCACGACTTCAAATAAAGAAAAGTCAAAATATCCTTCCTTCCTTTTATCATCTTTCCACCTGCTCGCTGTCTCGCCGCATAACATAGTTGGATGAACATCAAACCACACGGTCGAACAGCGCCACGGTGGCTGGCGGAATAGTTTTCGTCACCACCTTTCTGTGTGTGCGGACGTGGTTTGTTATCGAGTGTAGTACTCTTGCTATTATGGGACCAAAAAAAGACCCCGCCACAGGCTAGTTAGTGTTAAGTCAAAGAGGACACAAAAGAAAATTCTCATTGAAAAACACGAACGAGGTGTGCGTTTGTGTGACTTAGCGTCCCAGTACCAGTATGCTAAGTCGACCAATGCTACGTGTGGCTAAGTGTGTTTCTGTGTTGTCCAAGCAACGGTCTCAGGAAATAGGAGAGGTTGAAAAACTTCTGTGAATTTGGATTCACGAAAAGCAGCTAGCAGGGGACATTGTTAGTGAGGGTATTATCGCAGAGAAAGCACGGCAACTTCACTCGGATATCATCAAGAGGCAACTACATCAACGACCATCACAAAGGTAAATAAAATGACTTTATTATACAGTATAATTTATTTCTTTAATTACAATACAATAGCACATTTATTATACATAAAATAAGGTATATTTCATAGTTTTAAGGCTTATTTAGTAGAAAATTATGTTTTATCGGGAGCTGGGAACGGATTATTCTCATTTTAATGGTTTCTTATGGGAAATAAATGTTCGGCAGACGAACCTTTTGCCTTACGCACACTTTCTGGGAAGAAATTAAGTTTGTGAGCTGAGGTATCACTGTAAATGATAGCAGTCCACGTTAAGCGCTTTGTGACAGCTTCAGCTATTGTTAAAGCGCTATATATATATACAGTAAAGTCTCGTTATATCGATATCGGATATATCGATAGTCCCGGTTATATCGATACTATTTCTATGCACACACGGAGAAAATTACATGCAAACAGGGTTGGATATATCGATAGTCCCGGTTATATCGATATTTTTTCGGACTCCCTTGAATATCGATATAACGAGACTTTACTGTATATAAATAAATATGTATTGTATTGTTTTTCCGTACCTTCCTCTTTGAGCTGAGCTATTTGTTTTCGGCAACAACGCATCCATAACATCGCCTTCCCTCGTGTCTGTTGAAAGCGTTTTGTGCGATGAATGAAAAGTTGATGATAGTTTTGATTAATTTGTCAAATGAAAGAACTTACGAAGCCCTGCCATCTGGTTGGACAAAGTGTCCTCTTTTGATTGGCTGAGCGAGCCTCCATTTGTTACTGACGCAGCCGCTGATTGGCTCACATTGATGTCCGTGAGGTTGACATAAGTGTGACCCTGCAAATTCCAAAAAGACTAAGTGAGATGCGTCAACATGAAAAAAGAAAAAAAAAAATCAATGGTTGTGTACCTGTTGTGTTGTGTTTGGACAATTGTTTAAGTTGCTTTCGAACCTAAAGAAACAGCAACAAAGACCAAGAAGAAACAATCTACACGTTTGTGGGAGAGAACAAAATACGTATTCCGACGAACAACCTCTGCTTGTGTACAAAAAATAACCAACAGGAATAATGTTTGTTTGAGGAAAAAAAACCTGTCGGTTTACCTGTGATAGCGTGAGAAGGCGGTATTCATCTGGTCATTGGTTGCAAGTAACTCCTCAATCAACTTCTCCTCACTAAGCCTGGGGATAATCTTCACGATCCTGTCCTGCATTTCCTTACATACTGTGTACAACTGCTAATGACACAACCAAAGGGAAAGAGCGAATGTGTGGGTCGTGGGGTCGGGGGGGTTATGGCGTTGCAGATGTAGCACATGCATAAAGGAAGAGATCAGTTAAGGGCAACGAGAAAGGGCGGGAGACATATTGTCACGGAATAAAATCAAATGAATAATGCACTGAGATTTATAATCACGCCCGAACGGGTGCCATTTGTGTACCTCCAACAACTCCATGTCAGCTTGCTTTACCGTGACAGGATCTAGCTGACTCATCATATCCGACATCATTGCCAGGTTGGTCCGCACCACTCCCAGCTCTGCTTTTAGTGCCCCCACCTGGAGTAATAAGAAGTCATATTTGACTAAAGTCATTCGCTGCCATTCCTGAATGTATTCGAGAATTGAAAAGCATGACGTGGAGCGCCATTCCCGAATTCGTTCCAGTTCTATTTTTTCTCGGGGGATCGGACCTCTGGCAATTATTTTCCATCCCGCGAGGGGGCAGCATTTGCTTTTTGTACAGCGGCCCCCATTTCAAGCTCAGTTAACTCCAGACCCATATAACATAGGAATTAACGCTTTTTTCTGATGAAAAAAGAGAGTCTAATGTTTCTTACGCTGCATCGAATGATTATGTAGCCCTAAAACTCAATGTTCTGTGGTTCCTGCAATTTGAGTGAAAATGACAAAAACCTTGTCACTGGAGCGGACACATTTTTGCACATCGTCTGTCAGTGAATGAGTTAATACACAGGTGTCAAAGTCAAGTCAAGGCCTGGGGGCCAAACCTGGCCTGCTACGTCATTTTAGTCGGCCCGCAAAAGCAAATCAAACTTGTGAAATTGCATGATGCTGACTAAAGTTTCAAATTGTCTCATGTAAACCACTTGAAGCGCTGACAACCACAAAACAACAGTCATTATTTTTCACTTCAAATTTGAAAAATGGTTCCCATTAATTTATATTGTGCTCTATATGTAATACAGTATGTGGAGCGGATTAAACATTCTAATGGTTTCTCTAAATTCATAACAGCCCCTCGAGAAGAAACTAACTAGAAAAAAATGTGTTTGAAACCCATGACTTAATCACTATAAATGCCATTGACCCAACGTACATGGAGGTCTGTTGAAGTGCCAGAAACTTGTCAATCGGAGCACTTGTAAGTCAAGATAGCAGGTATCGTGAAAAACAAACAAAAAAAGGCTTAAAATAAGTGCAGCAAAGACCATCACCTGGTTGGGAGTGAAGGCACCACTTCCACAATCTAAGGTATGTTTTAGCTCAAGGGTCTGGGGTGGGGTTAGAGATTTGGAGGACAGCAGCGCAGTGGGGACAGTAGCAACGGCCGGCCCGTTCCGAGACGAGGTCTGCTAAGCGAGGCACAGAAAACACCCGAAAAGAAAGATTGACCAAAGATTTTCGAAAGGTAGCGTTCTGGCGTTGAAGTGAGAAAGGCGTTGTACCCTTTTGGGGGCTTGGTATCCATCCAGTTCCGTCACAGGGAATTCAAGGCCTTTCCGGCGAAGGTCTTCATACACTGACACCACACCCGTCAGGTCGGGCGAGCTACGGAATGCGTCTGCCCACGCCTTGATGACAAACGATGAAAACCGCAAAATAACAAAAGGTGGAACGTGTCAAGGCGCACGAAAAATAGCTCTTTAGCAGCGGCCGACCTGGATGATGCCGAGCACTCTGTCGTGTACGATCAAAGGAGGGGTGTTCCTTGGGATGATAGAACGGACTAGAACCCCCTCGATAAAATCCCGCGTGGTCACCAGTATGTGAAACCTGTATCCGCAGTTCTTCACACAAGTTTCAAGCACCTGGAGACAGACAAAATGTGCCTCATAAAACATCGCAGGAACAAAAAGAGCCCTCAGCGGTGGTGTGTTGAAACACTCACGGTGAGTGCCAGCATGACCTCCTTAAAGTTCCTGTTGCCCACAATCCGTTTCTTTATGGCTCTCACTGCATCTTTGGGTCTGCAATGAGGGAGGATTGACATTTCACACACATGCAACCCTGAGCTCCTTTCTTAAAACAAACAAACAAACAAAGACACAGAAACACACCCTTCCTCAGAGCTGTTAACCACATCGCAGATCTCCATGTTGAGAGACCAGTCTTCGGACGGCAGGCTCGAGCTGGTTGCAATCTCTGCCAGAAACAAACCGACAAACAGACAGATATGCATTCTTAACAGATGTGCTTGCGTTTGTTCATTTGATACAAAGGTGAGACAAATGCGTACAAATGTAATCCAAATTATTGGGCATTACAGGAAGCCTTCTTGTTCCAGTGGAACGAACGGTTGTTTGGACTCTATACAGTTCATGATGGCGCTTCAACAGCGCACTGTGGTATGGCAGCGTAAATAAAATGGGCAGCAGTATTTCAATTTAAAAACAGTTTGAAATCTGAGATTCTCGTCTACTATATCTGAATCTTTTCCACACTACAAACAGTGGAATAAAATTACTTTCAAATATCTCAATTAATATTATAGTACTGTATATAATAATAGTATTAGATGATAATAATAAAATTTCACTGGTCTCTAAGCTTACTGGAAAAAAGCTTAACAACAGCCACACAATAGCCACAATCATGTAAATATATAACTTCAAAAATATCAATAAACAACGCAATTATGTTTCCTGTGTGCGATATTTGCATGATGACTTGCCTCTGATGTAGGTCAGAAAGACCTTACAACCAATCTCTTTGCAACATGGCGATGTTTTGGACCCGCCCATTCCTAACTATTGGCTGACAATCACGTCAATCAAGAATTACCGATTACGCTGCCGTCAATATCAATAATTACGTAATTATGATTTAGATAACACCGTATTATACACCACAACTCTATATTATGTAGTATGTGAATTTTAAAGTCAATTATAAGATAAATACGGGGGAGTGTTCGCAAAGAATGACGAACGAAGATGCCGGGCTTGCTCGTCATTTGGTGATTACATTGAAACTATGCATGAATGAAAGGCTGGAAAACAAGCTCACCGATCCGTTGTCCGACGGGCGTACTGAACGGGTTCCCAAGGAGAAACTCCATCGTGGAGGCGGCGAAGGCCCCGCAGAGCACCAAAGAACCGAACCGAGCCGAGCCGAGCCGCGCGCACCGGTCGGTCGAGCTCGCTGCTGCACCCCGCCTTCGGCCAGCGCAAAACGGGCCACTAGTTGAGCTGCGTCACGAATTTAAAGGGACAGCGTCATGGAAGCATCAGGCGGACGTTTTGGCAAAAGTGCGCTGCACACTGGATGTTTTTGGCGCGACACTCAAAAGAACGACTTGACGGGAAAATATGTATCAAATGGAGTAGACCCTGAAAATGTACAGGATACGGTGTGTGTACATTTTGGATTTACACTATCGCAATTAAGCAATAAAGTAGATTCACAACTGACATTATTATGCAGTAGCACGCAGTAACTTTGATAAATACTTTACAGTAATCCGATTACTGGCTAGTAGCACATTAGAATAGTCTGTTTATTCGACTAACAATTATTGGCTTCACTGGAAACTCTGAAATGTCTCCTCTGCCATGTTATATACAATGAGGTCATCACATTTTGAATAGAATAATGGAATGCAAGGGGTTACATTTTTTATTGTTGTCACCCAACAGGTCAGTCGAGTCAATCAACCTGTGACTCACTGCCTGCCACAAATCTCGCCTCAAACCCAACACCAGCATTCCTTTCATCACTTTGCTGCTGTGAAATGTAAATTTCTCCACTGTGAGACTAATAAAGGCAAATCCAATCCAATCCAATCCAAATGACGCTCGGTTAATGACGAGAAATGTTCCCAAGTCAAAGACTAAACGCTTTGTTTTTTGTACAGTATTTGATGCAAATTGTCATTGGGACCAAATAAAAATTAGTGGCTAAAAAGGCTTCCTTGGATTCTTGGTAAGACTCTCGCTTGTGGTTTCTGTTTCTCCGAGACTAAACTTTGAATTGGTGACAGTACTGAAATACAGTCAACGCTGTTTAAGGAAAAAGATTTAATTGGCGATGTTTGATGTCACGTTTCCAGGGACTCTTTGATTTCTGAGTAAGACAAGGCGCCTTTTCCACCAGCGCCCAATTAGAGTGGGTTGGCATGTCTAGATATGAACGCAGTGCAGCCCAATAATTAGTCTTCATCTTAAATACAGCAGGGACAGTTGCCTGTTCGCGGGTCTGTTCATCGCCAACCGTGTGTGACGGCCTTCCTCTGACTGATGTCAAATAACAAGGATAGGATGGGGGCGGGGCGAGACACTTTAGTGAAGCGCACAGTTCACGCGATGGCTGCGTGAACTATTAACTGTTTATAATTCTGTTACCGTGGTATCCAGTTTTTTTATGAATACTCCAATTGGCTGCGTTCACTTCGCTTAAACCAGGAGAGCAGGAGGGGATGTTTCTGAAGAGCACCCACTGTATGAGTCATCTAGGACTGCAGTGTGTGTCTGCGTTAGTTGTGGGGCAAAGGGATACACAGTCAGCCCGATCCTCAAAAGCAGTGTTCGAATAGCACACTTGCGCGATGTCTGACATAACATTCATCTTTCACATGAGTCACAAAACAGCATTTTAATGTACCTGAAAGAAAGCACAAGTTTTTTTTGTGTGTAACGGCGATCTTTATTTTTCCACAAAACGAACTCTGCGATATTGTGGTCCATAAGAAAAGTAAAAGCAAAAGTAAGGAGTCACACACCGTTGAGCTTGATCATAAGAGTGGCGGTAATTGCCCTGCCAAACAGCCGCCATATTAGAAAAAAACTTCATTCCGGTCACCTCCTGTGGGACACTTAATGAGATCATATTACACATTTACACACTGCAAGAATCAAGACAAGATCGCGGAAAATCTTACTGGACCCTCTTCACCCTGCCCACCACCTTTTCTAGCTACACCCATCAGGCAGGCGCTACCGATCCATGCGAACCAAATCCAGCAGACATTTAAAGGACAACCGACGTCACTTTTTTGTTTCCTAACTGACATCAGAAAAACGTTATATTGCATCTAAAATACCCAAAACACGCAGGCTGATATTTTTAGTCAAATGCAAAACACCAATCAAAATGACTTAAAGTGTCTAAAAACTACAATTTGAAACCGGAAGTGGCCAGTTTCAGAAGGTCCCGCCCCCTTGTTCGTGGTGTCACGCCAAGACGTCTTGCCTTGCTCGAGAATCCAAACAATGGCTTCAGATTCGGAGAAGATGCTTTCTTGTTACTCATCCAGTTATGAATATGATTCAAATAGTTCTGAAGAGGAAAGCAGACATGTTTGCAATCGATTCAAGAATGTATTCCGTGTCATTTTGAGGTATCTGGGGGAGAAATGTAGCACCCAAAAAAGGCAGAAGATGGCGACAAAGCTCCGTGGAAATGGGCAGATTTTTTTCCTTGGAATTTTTTGTCAGCAAATATCAAATAGTAGTCCCGTTAATCCCGTTATAATCATTGTACAGTGACACCTTGGCTTACGAACGCTTGAGCTCACAAACTTTTCGCCTCACGAACATTAAATTGGCAAGCATATCGCTTCGGCTGACAAACTAGTTTTCGGTGGACGAACCAAACCACATAGCGCCACGGTGGCTGTCGTACTAGTTTTTGTCACCACCTTTCTTATAATAATAATAATAATTAATTTCATTTATGAGCGCCTTTCAAAACTCTCAAGGTCACTTTACAGTCACAGGATCAGCTTTGAGTGCAGACATGGTTTGTTATTGAGTGGAGTACTTTTGCTATTATGGGACCGAAAAAGACCCCACCACAGGCTAGTGTTCAGCCGAAGAGGACAAAAGAAAATTACGGTCGAGCAGAAAAAGCTTGGCCAAAACAAACATGCGGATCAAAACTCTAAAGATGGAGGACACTGATTTGCTGTGGCGACCCCTTGAAGGGAAAAGCCCAAAGGAAAAGAAGAAGAAGAAAAAGGAGATCATTGAAAAACACAAACGAGGTGTGCGTTTGTGCGACTTAGCGTCTCTGTACCAGAACGCTAAGTCAACCATTGCTACGTGCGGCTAAGTGTGTTTGTGTGTTGTCTAATCAACGGTCACAGGCAATGGAAGAGGTTGAAAAACTTCTGTTGATTTGGATCCACAAAAAGCAGCTAGCAGGGGACAGTGTGAGTGAGGGTATTATCGCCGAAAAAGTGCGGCAACTTTACTTGGATATCATCAAGAGGCAACTACATCAACGGCCATCACAGAGGTAAATAAAACGACTTTATTCTACAGTACAGTTAATTTCTTTAATTACAATACAATAGCACATTTATTATACATAAAAGAAGGTATATTTTGTGTAGTTTTAAGGCTTATTTAGTAGAAACTTATGTTTTATGCGGACCTGGGAAGGGATTACTCTCATTTTTAATGGTTTCCTATGGGATATTAATGTTTGGAAGATATACTTTTCGTTTTACACACACTTTCTGGGAACCAATAAAGTTTGTAAGCTGTACAGTATTTGGGAAAACTTTTTTTCATTCATTGAAGGTGCGCCTTATAGTTCTCATACACAAAATACGGTAATTATTCTCATTTTTAATGGTTTCTTATGGGAAAAACATGTTTGGCAGACGAACTTTTCGCCTTACACACTTTCTGGGAACCAATTAAGTTTGTAAGCTGAGGTATCACTGTACCTCCAGCTCTGTACTCACTTCAACCACTGTCTGCTTGATACTTTACATATTGTCTCACAGTTCTTCCTGAGAGCTACTACTTATAGTAAGGAAATAGATTAGATGAGCCTTTATTAGTGTCCTCCATACTTATTTGTCATGTCTTTTTTCCTGATGAGACGAGTGCAGCATGTTCTATCAGAGACAAATTCCTTGTGTGTTCGACATACTTGGCCAATAAAGATGATTCTGATTCTGACATAGGACAATGGGGATCTTACAAACCCCCAAAGCTCAAAATATCTTTTCATGCTAAATTCGGCTTGTACACCAAACGTTTTTCTACTTTGTAAACAGAGTTTTCATTCTTTTAAAATGCATACGAGGACCAATGAAGCGATGCGCGCAACAAACGTTACATGATAGCGCAGGTAACGCCACAGCACTCTTTCAGTAGCGTTATTCCAGTTTTTGAGAAGAAGGGCGCCGCTGTGCGGGGAGCTTCGGACATCACCTTGCTGTTTTGCGGAGTGCCTGATTTGAAAGGGAGGCATATTGCTAAATACTAAGTTCTGTCAAGTTGAGTTGATGCATTTCAAGCCAAGTGGAGACATTGACAGGCTTGTGATTGACAGCGGCATGAGAAGCTCACCTATTGCAGCCAGAGTGTTGTGGAGCTCGGGCTGCAAGACGTCTGCCATTTCTCGGTCTTCTTCTTTCTCTCTGGGAAGAAAAGGAAGGTCAGGAGGGAAGGCATGTTTTATCGCAGCGGGATGAGAAAACAAAAGCAGACGAGTAGTCAGAGGATCATAGTTTTTAACTCATTCACTGGCAGACTATGTGCAAAAACGTGTACGCTCCAGTGCCAGGGATTTTGTCATTTTCACTCAAACGGCAGGACCCACTGAATAAAACATCCGACTTTAACGCACAGTTAGGGCGCTGGAAAAAATCATTGGCACCGCCCTTTCTACTCTCGAGGATTTCAACACTGCAAGAATGCAAACAAGGGCGCGGAAAATCCCACTGGACCCTCCGCACCCTGCCCACCACCTTTTCCAGCTACTCCCCTTAGGCAGGCGCTACAGATCCATGCGTACCAAATCCAGCAGACATTTAAATAGCTTCTTCCCCCAAGCCATTAACTCGTTAAACAGTAAGCCAAATAGAACTGAATAGTGCCTCTTTGCAATTTTTTGATGATGATACTAGTGCAGCGTGTTCTATCGGAAACAAATTCCTTGTGTGTTCTACATACTTGGCAATAAAGATGATTCCCATTCTGATTTTGAGTTTTAGGACTACGTAAACATTCAATGCAACGTAAGAAACCTTAGACTGTCTTCTTTCATCAGAAATGGAAAAATTGCCAAAGTTCTGGCCAGCGCTTTATCTGCACCCCCCCCCGTAAGAAAAAGCAAAACCCGAACAAATTTTGCAATGGCGCTCTATATCATGCTTTTCAATTGACAAATAAATTGAGGAATGGCAGTAAACGAGCTAATTCTTTCAACACACGGACGGTTCCACCTTTTTCCAGCGACGACGCTTTTGAGTGATCAAACCCGCGAGGTGCGGAGGAAGTGTGCGAAGAACCTCACCTGAGCCGTTCAAATTCCACATCGTCCACAAGGAAGTCTCTGGTCTCCACCAGCTTGCTGATCTGCTGCAGCAGCTTCTCCTCTCTCATCCGATCCTCCTCGGACTTGTCTTGGTCTGTTCAACCGTCAACGCACACCCCCACACAGTCATCATTAATCAGTGCATTTAGGGGGAAAAAAGAAGAGCGCAGTGGAAGTGGCTACTGTTTGAATGTACCCGGGCCTGAAACCAGTTTCTGCAGCTCTCTCTTCAGCCTTGTGATTTCATTGCACAACTGAAAGTCTTCCATCCTGTGTGGAGGGGAAAAAAAAACACATCCACTTATAAAACGTGAATTCCTAAACAGCAGAATAAGGTGACAAAAATGAAACTGTTAAAGGACAACCGACATCACATTTTTGTTTCCTAATTGACATCAGAAAAAAAAGTTTTATAGCATCTAAAATACCCAAAACACGCAGTATGATATTTTTAGTCAAATGCAAAACACCAATAAACTTGACTTAAAGTGTCCAAAATCTGCAAAAAAATTGAGCTGCGAATTGGGCATTTTCAGAAAGTCCCGCCCCCAGCTCGTGACGTCACGCCAAGACGTCTTGCATTGCTGGAGAATCAAAATAATGGCTTCAGATTCGGAGAATATGCTTTCTTGTTACACATCCAGTGATGAATATGATTCAAATAGTTCTGAAGAGGAAAGCATACATGTTTGCAATCGAAAAGAATTTATTCCGTGCCATTTTGAGGCAACATTGGGGGGAAATGTATCACCAAAAAAGAGGCAGAAAATGGCAACCAACCTCCGGTGAGGAATTAATCAGCCTGTTTCCACAGGCTGATAAATTCCTTATATGGAGCTTGGTCGCCCTCTTCTGGCTCTTTTTGGTGCAACACAACGTTTTCAGACCAAACAAGCACAGCAAAATGCATTGACGTGATGGAAGGTCTGCAACAATGTGTCCTTTTTTTCGGTCAGGGGCGTTCCTTCAGTGACGTCACGTACGGACTCGTCACCAACTCAAAACAAAGACTTCCGGAATATTCAGCGCGAGTCTTAAAAGGTAAAATATAGCTCTATGCGGTGGAATCTTTGTAAAATACGCTCAGTAGAAGCCATTTTACAAATTATGGACACAACTTGTCTGCAGACGTCGGTTGTCCTTTAAGAGGTCCATGTCAAACTACAGTAACCCGAGCAAAATGGCAATCGTTTTGGGTATGCCGGATGTGCATCTCGATTTGTCTTTATTGATTATTACATTAGATCACCTGTCTTACATGTATCTCAACTCTGATTCCCGCCGCACGAGGATATTTCGCAGTCGCTCAATTTTTAACAGCTCCCCTTCGATGTCCTCGAGTGTGATCGAGGAATCAGCCATGGAGATGACATCTTCTGATGAAAGATAAACGAGGCAATCACATACATTTATGACATTCATCTGAAAATATATCCGTTCAATTTTAAAACAAGACAGAAACGTGCCTTATCGTCACAACACAAAGATTGACTTGACGACACCCCCCAAGTCGAAAGACAAGACGTCGTCGAGAATTCTTGACGATGTCTACTTGATATCTAATTTAATCCTGTTGACCTCAAATAACCCTCGGTTCACGAGCCAACTGGTTAAAAAACAAACAAGTTGCAAGCATTGACACTCCAGAGAGCCAACCATTTGCATACTACCCATTAAAAAGTCACATTTCCATAAGCTGTCCTATTTAAAGGCAGAAATGAAGTGTAATTACGTTCACAATGAAACACCTGCGTATGCGAATATGCTGCAGGCTCCCCTAATTATGGGACCGCAACACTTGGAAGGCAGTTGTAGCATGAAAATTGCAAGCCTGCTAATCCAAAAATAATAGTCTACATGCATTATCATGGCTAAACGCCAAACATCCGTGTTTCCATTTTCTGCAGCATTTCATCCCATCAGGGTATCCCAATTTTGGGCAAGATCGTGAATGCTGACCAATTGCACGGCACAGGTAAACAAACCACAGAGTAGCCAGAGAAAACAAAATTCAATATTCTGTTAAATGTACATCGTAGAAAATTACGATGACATTACTGTGGGGGATTTACAGTTGAAGCAACAATGATTGAAAAATTTCCCTGTTGTTTTAAATTGGAACAAATTAAATGTCGAGAAGGGGAGATGAGGTGTTGGTTGGTAATTATGACAAGTGACAAAATGTAATTGAATATTTAAAATGTAAGAGGCAAGTATGAGAAAGTTGAGTATGTACAGACGATCAGGTAGGGTTCACGTGTTAAGGTTCACGAGTTCGGTGAAGCCGTCATTTGAGTGACTGCACCAGCCCCCGACCCCCACAACAGCCTCCTACTCGTTTACTGCGCACCAAGGGCGATGAGTCACCCAGTGGAGCTGAGATTTACTTTTAATTACCTGCGTTTGAATGAAACGACAAAGACACTTACATATCGAGTTACCGTTGATACCCAAACTCACCCAGACATTCACGTGGCGTTGCTGCAACTTCATTTTAATAGAGGTGGTTCCTAACCTTTTTTTCCCACGAAAATCAAATCAACGTTCTGTCGAGCGTTCAGTCAAAGTATATGTAACCAATGTATAATGCCTACAGTATGCTATGCGGCTTGTGAGGAAACATAAGCAAAACCTCCATGTGTTCTAAGAAAGAAACAAACGAAAACATGCAGTTACATGATGACTTTTAAAGCGACTGTTCAATTTGATTGGGAGAGGGGAATAACTCATACACGGAACGAAACAGTGTTTTGAATTTCTACTGTTCGGTTAAAATATTACGGGCCTAAATGTATTTATTTCCTTCACTACCAAATGACTTGTAAGACGTGTAACACAACAAAACAAGAAACGGTTTTATTTTAACCACTCCATATGGGAAACAGGCGCCTCACCTGATTTCTCATTCGCTTCATCCATTTCCTCCCGGTCCAAAATGTCGTCTTGTCCAGAAGATGTCTGTTACTATTTCATGTTCCTCACCGGTAGTCCCCTTCAACACTGCACTCGAGGCAACAAGGCGCTCACGGGTGGGAATTGGGGAGAGTCGCTCGTGGATGCTGAAGCCAATCGAACACTGAGGAATCTGGGATCACCACTCGGAGTCGCCCCCTACTGACACATGCGTGCAACGACAGGCCAACCGTGGGGTAAGGGCAACAAACGTCGGCGAACTCAAACCATCTGCAGACTTCTTTCAAAGGTTCTTGGGGGGAGGGGGGGGGGGTCCCAGACGGTGAGCAAGTGCATCTTTTGGGACGCCCACCCTCACTGTATATTGCAGTGGCGGAACGTCAAGGCCCGCAAAGCCTACTCTGCTGGCCTGAATCACGGGCGCATTTTTATTCTATTTTATCAATGACTTCAGCTTCCTTTCATTACTTTTCCCGTTGCGCTGCTTCCACGTGTTTTCATATTTAACTCATTCACTGCCAGACGTGCAAAAAACGGGTCCACTCCGGTGCCAGGATTTTTGTCATAGTCACTCGAATTCCAGGACCCACAGAATATTGAGTTTTAGGACTACATAAACATTCAGCAGCATAAGAAACCTTCGACTCTCCTTTCATCAGAAAAAAAGAGTTAATTCCTAAATTATATGGGTCTGGAGTTATATGAGCTTGAAAAAAAGAGCGGCTGTCCAAAATGCAATAAGGTACATATATACATACAGTAAAGTCTCGTTATATCGATATTCAAGGGAGTCCGAAAAAATATCGATATAACCGGGACTATCGATATATCCGATATCGATATAACGAGACTTTACTGTATATTGGTTTATATAGCGCCTTAACAACAGATGAGGCTGGAACAAAGCGCTAACATGGAAAAAAGGGAAATGCTGCCTCCTCATGGAAGGGAAAACATTGCCAGAGGTCTGGCCAGCACTTTGTTGGCACCCCCGCAAAAAAAAAAAAAAAAACGGAAGAAATTCGGTAATGGCGCTCCACGTCATATTTTCAATTCCGAATAAATTCGTGAATGGCAGTGAATGAGTTAATAGCAGTTAGAATAAAAGGAGTGGTTTGGACATTTACTTTCGGCTTGAAGGGAAACGCCAAAAGGAAAAGAAGAAGTTTGGAGATTTACTGTTCAAGCCATTTTCAAGAAGGACTTTTCAAGAAAAAAATGGACATTAAGGAAGGTAGGTCAGTTCTACTTCTTTCTTTCCATTCCGCTTCCTTTTATAACTTTGTTGCTCTGTTACTTCTGGGTAGAGTGAACACTGGCGCAAATGGCTGCCGCTGCTCACCCGCACAATAAAAAAAAAATCTTATCCCATGACTGCAAAGTGTCCTTGAGAGTTTTGAAAGGCGCTTAGAAATTAAATGTATTACTTCCGGGTAGCTAATTCGCACAAAACAAATGATGTGACTGCTACGTCCGTGTAAGCTCTCAGTCGTACAGGAGTGGTCCATCGATGAGAAGGTTTCTTCAGCCGTCATCTGTACTATTTATATATATAAATGGGGCCGATACGACCAGTCAGACTTTAGTTCGCTGACGAAGCCTCTTGGATAGGAGGCGAAACGTCCGAAACCTTCACTTTTGTACAGATGATGGCTGAAGAAACCTTCTCATCGATGTGACTGCTACAAAACGTAAACGTACATTATCCCGTGACTGTAAAGTGTCCTTGAGTGTTTTGAAAGGTGCTTATAAGTGAAATGTATGATGATGATGATTATTTCCTGGCTAATGCTACCCTCTAGTGGTCTTGTAGTAAATCACACCACTTTTTTCAGTCTGGGTCGATTCAGACATAGCACTACTGAAGGCCTAGCGACATCCACGGCCCGCCACTGGCATATTGATATCTTAGAAGAGCAGCGCTCATTTGTCAGTAGTAAGTAGCTAAGGGGAAATTCATTTGTACTGTTCAATTTAAAGCTTTCAAAATTACACACGTCAAGATACGCCAAAAAGGATGAGATGAAAAGCGGGCGTGAGCTCAGTCATCGAACCTCGCCTTGTGCACACGTTTGCTATTTGCATTTCACCGAGCGGATTCGCAATTAAGCCTTCCACGCCTTTTCTACAAACCTGCTGGGGGTTGTTTGTCTGAAAATGAGCGCCTTGTGTCAATTGACAACAGTTGAGGCCTCTGCCCACATAAAAAAACAAAAAACAAAAACAAGAATAGCATAGCCGATTAAACAGCTCTTTTTGGAGGAGGCATCAATGACTTGCAGATTTTCATAAAGCGCAGTTGAGCTCACTGTTTGTGGTCGGGTCGAAACACAATGTTCATTGTGTTGACACAATGTTGGTTTTGCGCTGCCACTTCACACTGGCGTGTTCGGTACATTCGTTATCCTCCGCAGTGGCATTGTATAGACCAGGGGTGTCCAAAGTCGGTCCTGGAGGGCCGCCGTCCTGCCGGTTTTGCAGCTCTCCCAGGAGCAACGCACCTGATTCAAATCATCAGGAGCATTTTGATGCTGCTTCAGAGCTGGCCGATGAGCTGATCATTTCAATCAGGTGCGTTGCTCCTGGGAGAGCTGCAAAACCGGCAGGACGGCGGCCCTCCAGGACCGACTCTGGACACCCCTGGTATAGACTATGGGCTTAGTGTCTTTCCATGACTGTTTTTGCTGCTGTCATCTTCCATCGCTTGATCCAGCCAGTCTCTTTCTTCCTCCGACTCTGAGTCGCCGGCTTCACTGGCGTCCGCCGCCAAAAGGCGAGAATAGTTGATCCTGTAGTGGCGGGGGGCGTTGCACTGGAGCAGAGGCAGACATAGGCACCACAACATCATGGCGGTGGCCAATCCTCTGAAAAGCCAATTCAGCCCACAGCAGCGAACGGCGAAGCCTCCGGCAAAACTTCCTAACGCGCCCCCCAAGTCGAAAGACAAGACATCGTAGAGCCTCTTAATTGTCCTCTCCGTTCCCGGCGCGGCAACGTCGTCGCCGTGCACCTTCACGGCCCACCAGAAGGCTCCGCTGCTGAAACAGCTCATGAGCTGAGCGGGTAGCACGGCCCACGGCCCCCACAGGAAAGAGTAATACAAACACTGCGCTCCCAGGGCGGCCACCCCCGCGGCCAGCAGCCCGCCTGAGCCGAGCAGTCGAGCGAGTCGGACCGCCGCCAGCGGGAAGGCGGCCCGCGAGAGCGACGCGAGGCCGAGGGACACCCCCATGTGCAGCTCGCCGCCGCCGTGATCCTGCATCTGCCACAAGAGAAAGTTGTCGGCGGCCGAGCGCGTCGCCCCCACCAGGAGGGCGGTGACGGCGCAGAGTGCGGCGCGCCGGGAGCCGCGTACCAGCCGAACCACCTTGAGCAGCCGGTTGACCTTTCCCGGCCGCCTGTTCCAGTACAGAGGGAGGAAGGCCGCGACGGGCAAGGCCAGTGCCGACACTCCGGCGTAGAGAAAGAAGTGCACGGCGCTCCTGGAGGTGCGTCCGATGATTAAACAGTTTAAGCGGCTGACCAGCAGCCCCGCTCCTGCGGCGCCGCACGCGGCGCCGAGCGAAGGCCACGCCCCGGCGCTGCCGTACCGATCGGAAGCATCTGCGTAATCCAGATAGTCGTACAGGCCGTCGTCCGCCGTCCAGTCAAGTGGGGCTGCCGCCAGCTCCCATGCAGACACGGTGATGAGTACCAAGAAGAAGAGCTGGTGTTGAACATCCATCACCTTCAGACTGGACAGAAAATCCAACTGGCCTTCCTCTTCGTGTTCCTCGGCGTCCCGTTTGCGTCGCGTCTTCTTTTCCATCGCAGAGGAAAAAGTTGTCGGATGGAACTCAATTGCGCTGTTGGTCTTTGGATCCGCTGTCCTGTTTGTTATGAGCGCGGGAAGCTGTGAAGTTCTCCCGACTGCGACAGGAAAGGCAATAGTAGCCGCGCTGACTTTTCCGTCAGACTCAAAGGGCAACGTAGTGCTTCTCAAACTCGCTCCGTTGCAGATGTCCATGTGCGTTTGCAGATCCACAGGCGGAAAAAGAAGCACGACAAGGGATACCGCAGCTGAACACACCAAAGATCCGTGTATCACCGCTCGCCTCTTGTTGTACATCTTGGCCAGCGAGCTGGCCAGGGGCTGCCACACCAGCGAAATAAGGTGCTTGGTGCCCATGATGATGCCCGCCATCTCAGGAGCGAGTCCCAGCTGTCTGAAGTACAGCGTGAGGAAGGGGAGCAGGCAGGATTTGGCGCAGGAGTACACCAAGTGAAAGGCTCTCGCCAGAGCGAGGGTCTGCTTGACATTGATCTGCTTGGTCTTCTTCATGGTGGTGTTCCCGAATGCTTGATTGGCTACACGTGAAGCAACTAAGGGACGCACAGTCATAGATATGGTGTGAGAAAATAAGCAGCACCCAAAAAACAAACAAACAAACACTCGCTTGAACATCGAGATGGGATTTCACACCCTCAGATTTTGTTAATATTCAGTGCACAAGCCTGGATCATCGTCATAAGAGTTTGAAACAATATAAAACATGACTATAAATTCTCACCTAAATCACGACAAATAAAAATGTGTCGTAGGTAAGTAGGTAATTAGTGGTTCCTCTCAAATAATTAGAATCCATGTACATGTACATTGTGGAAAAATGTATTGTTTAATATTTGTATTCATTTCAAAATTCACATTAGTTGCATCTACAATACACGAGTTTCACTTTTGGAATTGGAATACTGAACTATATGAAACTTCTGTTTCGCTGAGATTCATTCATGATCTCACGATGAATAAATATCACTGTAAACATTCGTTGAAAGAGTGAAACAATGCGACAGGCTGGAGAGTGATTCTAAATACGTATATGACTCACAGTTCGAAGCGTGATCAAAACCAACCGCAAATGTCAATTTTAAACGAATTACTCTCCCGTGGTGTCTGTCAATCAAAACCGATCATAGTGAGTGAGAACGTTGGACATTTAAGACGTATCTCCTCCAACGTGTACCTGAAGAAATGTCCGTCGAGCGCGCCACACCAAAACACTCATGTCAAATTGAGTTTAAAAACACATATGGTTGAAGAGAAAAGGTTAATTTCGAGCTGTGGAAAGGAATAAGGAACTTGACTGTCACGAACACCCGTCGGGCCGGATACGCCAGTTCGAGACGTGGAGTTACCGGCCACGTCATAATATACTGCGCTGCCTTCACAGGCTCAAATAAAACACGAAGGATGTAGGATGTAGTACCTTATTAGCTCTTCTCTGGCCGACGTCTTAAATCGTTTCGGGTACATCTTCCATCACAAAGTGTAGCATTAAGACTACAGTACTTAGTAGATCCACCTGTTCCCAGAGAGCACTTGTTCGGCAACGTGTAGAAGACACCTGGATATTATTTCCCCCTCAGATTGCAGCGCTCCCTTTAGACCCGGGTGCCCAACTACAACCGTTCCATTTATGGATATTCGATATGGGAAAGCCGAAAGGAAAATATTGTAAAACATTTTTTCGTCGCCCGGTGGATACATTCACAATAGCAAAATTATGAAAGGAAAAAGAACAAGTAGAAGAACAAAATATAGGCGCTTACAGTTACATGTATCAAATGCTTTTATTTTTGTACTTTGCACTATGTACAGTTCTTTTTATGAAACTTTTATACGGTTGTATATCTCAACCTCCTGACATTTTCTTTTGTGCATAGAATACTTTGTTTTATCTTTTGACAGCCCGCCCCTTTCCAATTTTGCTGCAGTATATTGTAAATTTCCCCATTGTGGGACTAATAAAGGCTTTCTGATTCTGATTCTATAAATGCAGTCTGGCATTCAAAACATTTGCATATGTTGAGAAAGTTAGATTGTATCCTCATTTTATGTAATGCTGTAATACTGAACTGATCTGGCAACCTAGCCACGACGCGACATCACGTGACTTGACAGCGATAAAAGCCAGTTTGTGTGTTTGACTTCTCGTACGACGATGAACGCAGTGGTTGCTGTCTGTGCTTCGGCAAATAAATATCCTACTTGTATGATCTAAACAAGAGGACCTTCTCGACTCTTTATTCTCCCAAATGCATCGCGAAAGCGCTGAAGATCTCAACAGGTTATGGGCCCAGGAGACGTTTGGGAGATAAAGTGAAGCCAGAAGTGTATCCAGACTTGAAAGAGCGGTGAGCAAACGAGGCTATCGCTAACCGGCTAAACAGCGGTCAAGATGGATCAAGGAAGGGCAAGCAGGCACCTTCGACTGGCATTCGACGGAGATGAAGATAAGTACGAGATATGGGAAACAAAAATGCTCGGACATTTTCATTTATTGGGACTAAAGAAGACCGTGCTAAGCGAGCCGGCGACGAGTTCCGATATGGCTACGGATGCAGAGAAAAATGCCGATGCGTATGCCGAATTGATAAATATGCTTGATGACAAGAGCCTCTCACTAATAATGAGAGATGCACCTGATGATGGAAGAAAATCTTTGAAGATATTGAGAGAATATTATGCCGGGAAAGGAAAACCACGGATAATAAATCTGTACACCACGCTCACGTCGCTTCAAAAGAGGAACGATGAAAGTGTTACAGACTATATCATCAAAGCCGAAACCGCCATCACAGCACTCCGAAATGCAGGTGAAACTTTGGGAGATGGACTACTTGTTGCCATGGTATTAAAAGGACTACCAGCAAGTTTCAAGCCATTCACAATCCATGTAGCGCATTCAAATGATGAAATCAAGTTTGCAGATTTCAAGACGAAGCTACGGAGTTTTGAAGCCACTGAGAAATTGAACACTGAGTCAGGGGACAGTGTGATGAAGACACAGGGTCGGAGTGGACGACAAACCACCAAAACCAACACCCGTGACCAGCACAGTGATGACACAAGCATAGTGTGTTTCAAGTGTGGTATCAAAGGCCACATAGCAAGAGAATGTCGACAGAAGACATGGTGCAGTCATTGCAAAAGCAAGACACATAAAGACGCAACGTGCAGGCGTAAGGACAAGGACAGACGAGATGACGCCAGTAAAGCGTCAGAAGACGGCGACACCGACATCGTGCTCAAGATGAAGGACGGCGAGGCCAGATCCAGGGAGCAGTTGGGTCGCGACATCAGAGAGAGAGGATTGATGGTGGACACAGGAGCCACTTCGCATATCATCACTGATGTGAACATGTTCAAGAATTTCGACAGCACGTTCAAACCGGAAAGACACCGCGTGGAGCTGGCGGACGGCACACAATGCAGCGGAGTCGCACATAAAAGGGGAGATGCTGAGGTCTCTTTGATTGACATCAAAGGACAAAGACATAAAGCAACGCTGAGAGGTGCTTTATACATTCCTTCATACCCCCAAGACATTTTGTCTGTAAAGAAGGCAACCACCAACGGGGCAACAGTGATATTTAAAGAAGGTAAAAATTCACTGATTACGAAAGGTGGGACAAAATATGGTATACATGTGTATGGAAAGTTGTACTATTTGCATATTGAGAAAGAGACACAGATAAATGAAACAGATGAAAACACATATTATGGCATGAGATTACAGCCTAAGACTAGTGAGGTCTTTCAGGAGCCTAATAAAAGAGCCCAAGAGTCATGTGTACAAGACAGGGATGCACGCAAAAGTGCAGTCACAGAGCCAAATGAACATAACCTCACACGACAAAGTGACACAAATGATGAACCTGAAAATAGAAGGTATCCTACTAGGGAAAGAAAGAAACCTAGTCACTTTGATGATTTTGTGATTGAGTACAGCGATAACGATGGGGCACACACCACAGTAGACTACTGTTACAGAGCTGTGTGTGGTGTTCCGCAAACATATGCAGAGGCAATGAGATCAAATAATTCTCAAGAATGGGCAAAAGCCATGGATGAGGAAATTCAGTCATTAAATGACAACAACACATTTACTGTGACAACCCTACCTGCGGGCAAGAAAACAGTGGGGGGTAAATGGGTATATGCTATCAAACGTGGTGTAGACGGTAGAGATAAATACAAAGCACGATTTGTAGCAAAGGGCTATAGCCAGGTGAAGGACATAGACTATGGAGAGACATTTTCACCAACAGCAAATCTAACAAGTATAAGAGTGGTGCTTCAAAAAGCAGCTCAGGAAGACTTACTCCTTCACCAGATGGACGTGAGAACAGCGTATTTACACGCACCTTTGGAATATGACATTTACATGAAACCACCGGAAGGTTATGAAGAAAAAGATGATGGTCTAGTTTACAAACTACAAAAATCACTTTACGGTCTCAAACAATCTGGCAGAAATTGGAACAAAGTCTTGCATGACTGTTTAACCGATAATGGGTACAAGCAAAACCCAGCCGACCATTGTATTTATGTTCAAGAGTCAAAAAGTGACAAGGTGATCATAATCATATGGGTCGATGACATGATTATTGCGGCTAGCAATGAAATGGTTTTGAAAAAGGTTAAAGAGATGCTTTCTGCAAGGTTCAAAATGAAAGATCTTGGCACACTTAAACATTTTCTGGGTATCGATTTTAGTCAATCAGATGGATGTGTAAAAATGTCACAGGAAAAATATGTTAACAAGATACTACAGCGTTTCAACATGTATGATTGTAAGGTTCGAAAAACACCTTGTGAGCAAAAGTTGGAATATTCCAAAAATGCAATGAAGATGAGTGATGTCAGAACTTATAGGGAAGCAGTGGGTAGTCTGATCTATCTGACGACATGTACCAGACCAGATTTGAGTTTTGTGGTAAGCAGGTTGTCGCAATACTTTGGTGAGCCAACAGAAGAGCAATGGAACACTGTGAAACATGTGTTAAGATACCTCAAAGGCACTGCTGAAAAAGGTCTGAGTTTCAAAAGAGATGACAGTGAGAAGCTAGGTATTCAAGCCTACAGCGATGCAGACTGGGCATCTGACTCCAGTGACAGACGCAGTACTACAGGATACTGTGTTAGTATTAGTAAAAGCAGCTCTTTAGTTTCTTGGAAAACAAAGAAACAGCCAACAGTTGCGCTTTCCACCTGTGAAGCAGAATATATGGCTCTAGCTTCAACAATACAAGAGTGCTTATATCTAGAGCAGTTACTTGAGGCTATTGATGACTACCAATACACGAAAACAACTGTATTTGAAGACAACCAGGGAACAATTGCACTTGCTAAAAATCCTGTCCATAGACAGAGGTGTAAACATGTGAACATAAAATATCACTTCATCAGGTCAATTGTTAATGAGGGTAAAATGAACTTGGTGTATTGTCCAACTGAAGCAATGGTGGCCGACATCATGACTAAACCAGTCTCAAAGTCAAAGTTGATTGAGTTTGCACCAATTATTTTTGGAAGTTGAAATGTGTAAGACAGAGTCTACATTTTTCTATTTACTTTTGGTTTACATTACAGCAAACTGAGTATAAGTGGGGGTGTTGAGAAAGTTAGATTGTATCCTCATTTTATGTAATGCTGTAATACTGAACTGATCTGGCAACCTAGCCACGACGCGACATCACGTGACTTGACAGCGATAAAAGCCAGTTTGTGTGTTTGACTTCTCGTACGACGATGAACGCAGTGGTTGCTGTCTGTGCTTCGGCAAATAAATATCCTACTTGTATGATCTAAACAAGAGGACCTTCTCGACTCTTTATTCTCCCAAATGCATCGCGAAAGCGCTGAAGATCTCAACAGCATACCTCCCAACCTTGGCTAATAGCTGCCCTTATAAATGATTACAATTCCCGTATAAAAGTTGTAGTATGCCATACATTATTTGAAATGATTAAAAAAAACCGCTTAACACAATCGCAAATGCAGACAGTTTACCGCGCATGCGCACGTCATACTTTTATCAATCAGACTGTATGCAGCGATTAAAAAAATACGATTGAGGATTACTTTTGCTGGTTTGCCGTGACAACCGTGGCGATTGGCGGTAACGTTGTTGTCTACCAGCAGTTGCGACAAACTGGATTTGAGCTAAAATGGTGCAAGGCTGGTGATGGAAATAGCAATAAATGGATAAGTGTACACGATTCTGTGCACAAACTGTAAAGTGTCCTTGAGAGTTTTGAAAGGCGCTTATAAATGAAATGTATTTATTATTATTATTATTATTATTATTATTAGTAGTAGTAGTAGTAGTAGTAGTAGTATTACACATAAGAAACAAATGCATCGGAGCAAATCTGCCAACACGCATTCACACGATTGATAGATGCATCAGGCAGCCATGTTCTCTATCGCTTGTTTTGTTTTTAAGGAGAACGAGGGTCTAGAGTAGGGGTCTCAAACTCAAAGAGGCAGAGTCTGGGTGAGGCTGGGCCGCATCAGGATTTTCACAAGAAAAGCACAGATAAAACATTTTAATGTTATCAAAATCTTTATTTTTAACACACAAGAAAATGAATTAAATGAATAAATGGAAAAATGAATACAAAAATAAATTAACCAGTAATAAATAAATACAATAATTATAATGGTCATAAGGTATATACAGACGACTGGAAAAAAAAACACAGGAAACTAATTATTTTAATAAAGTTTCAAATGTCTGTATTCACAGTTCTTTAACCTTTAAAGGACAACCGACGTCTCCGGACAAGTTGTGTCCATAATTTGTAAAATGGCTTCAAATGACTTCTACTGAGCGTATTTTAATAAGATTCCACCGCATATAGCTATATTTTACATTTTAAGACTCGCTCTGAATATTCAGGAAGTCTTGTTTTTGAGTTGGTGACGAGTTCGTACGTGACGGCCGCTGAATACTCAATCGCCTTCCGCATCCTGGCTGCCCGGAGTGGCTACAACGATCGAGCGCTGAGGGGAGTGTTGCGTCACGGACTGAGCGCCGCTCTCAAAGACGAGTTGACCACCCGCGACGCTGACACCACCCTCAGCGAGATGATCGATGTAGTCATCTGCCTGGACCATCGCCTTCGGGAGAGGCAGCGGGAGCAAGGCACCCAGCGGCCCAGCGAACCCGGAAGCACGCAGCGGACGACCACACCCGACGGCGACGAGCAGGCGCGACGCCAGGAGGAGTTCCCCGAGCCGATGCAGGTGGGGAGCGGGGGCGATCGTGCCAACCACGGGAGCCATCGCACTCAAGGGCCCCCGCCTAAGACCTACAGCACCCGAAAGTCCCCGGCCAAAAGGCGACCGCGGCGGCCGTCGGAGGCGTCAAGGACGGCGCCTGTCATGCGGTTGGAGTTGGACGGCAAATTATTTGGCCCGTCCAACTCCCAAGCTATACGGGCGTTAGTAGATTCGGGGGCGGACGGGTGCTTCATCGATCCTCAACTGGCAGAGACATTGGGTTGCGGCT
Source organism: Hippocampus bargibanti (assembly GCF_051943395.1). NCBI lineage: Eukaryota > Metazoa > Chordata > Actinopteri > Syngnathiformes > Syngnathidae > Hippocampus > Hippocampus bargibanti. Next base: position 14,889,526 of record NC_142750.1, read on the forward strand.
TCGAGGAACTCAAGATTACCAAGGAGATCCTGGACCTTGACGGCCGACTGTTAGCCCGGGTAACGCGCATCACGGTACCTCTTAAACTCCGGCTAGCGGGTAACCATGTCGAACGCCGTCAATTTCTGGTCATGCCCTCCCGCAACGTGCCACTCGTGCTGGGCCTCCCTTGGCTCAGCACCCATGACCCTTCCATCTCATGGGAGGGTCTCACCATACAGGGTTGGAGCCCCTACTGCTATGCCAATTGCGTACAGTCGGCTACGGCAGGGCGAGACCCCTCCCGCGGCGGCGCGCCCAAAGAGATCTGTCTTAAGGGCGTGCCGCGTTGTTACCATGATCTGCGGGAGGCGTTCAGTAAGGACAACGCGCAATCCCTGCCACCCCACCGACCATATGACTGCGCCATCGAACTGCAGCCGAGGGCCCCAATACCGGATTCCCGACTCTATCATATCTCACACCCGGAACAAGAAGCCCTGAGCACATACATTGACTCTTCCCTTGCGGCGGGACTGATCCGACCCTAGCATGCCCCGCTCGGCGCAGGGTTCTTCTTTATTGAAAAGAAAGATAGATCCCTGCGCCCGTGTGTCGACTATCGGGGTCAGAACGACATCACCATTCGCAACAAATACCCTCTCCCCCTCATGGATTCGGCCTTCGTGCCTCTCCAATCGGCTACCATCTTCACAAAATTGGATTTGCGTCGCGCATTCCACCTGGTTCGCATCAGAGAGGGGGACGAGTGGAAGACCGCGTTCAAAACGCCCTTGGGGCATTTTGAATAACTGGTGATGCCGTTCGGACTCACCAACGCTCCCGCCGTATTCCAAAATCTCATCAACGATGTGCTCAGGGACTTTCTCAAGGTTTTTGTGTTTGTGTATTGAGACGACATCCTCATTTTCTCTAAATCCACAGAAGAACACCGGCAGCACGTCCGACGGGTCCTGGCGCGGCTCCTGCAAAACCGGCTCTACGTGAAGGCAGAGAAGTGCGAGTTCCACGTCTGCTCCCTGTGTTTTCTGGGGTTCGTCGTGGAGCAGGGGCAACTCCGGGCCGATCCCACCAAGACCAAAGCGGTGGTAGAGTGGCCAACCCCGAAGTCGCGCAAACAACTCCAGCGATTTTTGGGGTTTGCCAATTTCTACCGCCGCTGTTATAGTCAGAAGGCACTCCCCTTCACTAATCTCACATTCACCAAGGTCCCCTTCAGGTGGACACCCGACGCAGAGGGGGCGTTTAACCGGCTCCGTCACGCCTTCTCCAACCCTCCGGTCTTACGTCACCCCGACCCGGACCTCGCGTTCGCGGTTGAGGTCGACGCATCGGAGTCCGGGGTGGGCCCTGCTCCTATCCCAGCGCTCCCCGGTCGACCAGAAGCTCCACCCATGCGCCTTCTTCCCCCGCCGGCTCAGCCCCGCTGAAGCCAACTACGACGTGGGGAACCGGGAACTGCTGGCGGTCATCCTGGTGCTGCAGGAGTGGGGACACTGGCTTGAAAGGGGCAAACGCCCCTTCACAGTATACACTGATCACAAGAACCTGGCCGCCATTCGGTCCGCCAAGAGACTCAGGCCTGATGGGCACTGTTCCTCACGCGATTTAACTTTACTCTCACCTACTGCCCAGGGTCGCAGAACACCAAGCTTGACGCCTTATCTCGTATTCACGAGCCGGGCGCCCCGCGGTGGGAGGTTGAGAGGAAGTTTCAGGAGACCCAGGGGGGTAACCCTATCCCCAAGGGTTGCCCGGTGGATCGTCTGTTCGTCCCCCCCACTCTATGCACCGAAGTGCTGTAATGGGGACACGCCTCCTGGGTCGCCTGTCACCCGGGGGTCAACAGGACGATCCAGCTCATCGCCCAGGGGTTCTAGTGGCCGGAGTACAGGAGGGACGTCACAGAATTTGTGAAAGCATGCCCGGCCTGTACTCGTAGGAAGGTCTCCCACCAACCCCCGGCGGGACTTCTCCAGCCGCTAGCGATTCCCTCCCGACCCTGGTCCCATATCTCCGTTGACTTCATCACGGGCCTCCCCCCTTCCCGTGGCAAGACGGTCGTCCTCACCGTTGTGAACCGCTTCTCTAAGTCGGCCCACTTCATCCCGTTAACCAGGTTGCCGTCCGCCATCGAGACGGCTCAACTCCTGGTTAACCATGTCGTCCGTCTCCACGGGATTCCGGCGGACATCGTGTTGGACCGGGGACCGCAGTTCGTGTCCAAGGTATGGAAACGTTTCTGTCGGTCCCTAGGGGCGTCGGCGAGCCTGTCGTCTGGCTACCATCCCCAGACCAACGGCCAAGAACCAGGACCTGCAAGCGGCTCTCCGGTGTGTGTGCCTCCACCGTCCTGCGTCGTGGGGTCCCCACTTGCCGTGGGTGGAGTACACACACAACACCCTGGTCTCCACAGCCACAGGTCGGTCCCCTTTCATGTCCGCCTGTGGTTATCAGCTGCCGCTATTCCCCACCCAGGAGGGCCAGGTGGAGGTCCCGTCGATCCCACGCCACCTGAGACGGGCCCATCGAGTGTGGAAAGAGACCAGAGCCGCCCTGTCGCGCACGGCATCCCGGAACCAACATATTGCGGATCGTCGTCGCAGTCAGGCACCAACTTACCAGGTCAGGCTGGGGGTATGGCTGTCCAGGAGGGACCTCCGGTTGGCCGGGACATCGGCCAAACTGGGTCCACGGTTCTCTGGTCCCTTTCCCATCGAGGCAATCCTCAGCCCGGTCTCGGTGAGGCTCCGGCTGCCACCCACGATGAGGATCCACCCGGTCTTCCACGTCTCCCTCCTCAAGCCTGGGGAAACCAGCCCCCTGGCTCCAGCACCCGCCCCCCCGGATGGTGGACGGCGACCCTGTCTACACCGTGCGGGAGATAGTGGACTCTAGACGCATGGCCAGGGGATTGCAGTACCTGGTCGATTGGGAGGGCTACGGGCCCGAAGAACGACAGTGGGTTCCCCGTTCCTGGATCCTCGACCCATCTCTCACCCGGGCATTCCATTTGGCCCACTCCTCCAAACCGGGTGGGCCGCCAGGAGGCGTCCATTGAGGGGAGAGGCACTGTCACATCCTCCTCAGCTCCAGGAGCGTACCCCTCCCCTCCTGTCACACCCTCTTCTGCGCCAGGAGCGGGCCCCTGCCCTCCCTGCTCTCCGGACTCACTCACCTGTTTCTCATTCCCTTAATTGTGCCTTCTGGCTATAAAAGCCACCCTTTCCTGCTCGGTCCGCGCCGGTGTATTCTCTGTAGTTCCCTGTCACCCAGCAGTACGCAGGTCTGTTACCCTGTTCTTCTCTGTTGCCTGATTTCTTGTTTGCTTTGCGTGTCTCAGTAAAAACCCTTCTTGAATTTACCGTCTCCACCGTGTATTTCGGATCCACCCCGTACCACTTTTCTTCGTCCCTCATGTCCTGTCACCACTCCTTGAGCGGTCGTGACATAACAGAGAACAGGGTTCAGCGCGATGCTCTCTTTAAATAAAAATAAATCAAGTAGAGGGGCGGCATGTGTCACTCCTTTTCCGGTGTCTGACCCTTGATTTGTCTGAACAAATATAAATAAACCATTATGGTTTTGAAGTGTCATATTAAAAGGCTGAGAAAAGGAAGTACAGTATACCCTTTGCACATGCGCAGAAACCTCCATGTGTGTGTGTCCGTGCGGAAGGCCTTGTGCTCTTGTTGCATACATGGTTTGAAAAAAACACTGGAGAGGTTTTTGAACAGGGATGAAAAACAATCATGAGCTTGACTTGATGCATATTAATCAAGAATCATCACGTGCCATATTCGCTCATAAACTCCCATTTATTGTCGTGCAAAAGTAGAAAGGCCAAAGACTACCACATGATTAGCTTGCTCCCGCTCCCCCTTGTGAGAAGTACAGTACACCTTCATCTGTTCGACCAATTCCAAGAGTCATCCCAACAATTGGGCAACAAACACCTAACAAACTTAAGATATGAACCACAAAAATGTGCACACAAATGTCGGACAGGAAAGATAACAGCGTATGTAGAAAATAAGCAGTGATGATAAATGTGTCATCTTTCAAAAGCTACAGTGTAACTAAGAAGAACTTCTGTTTTCTTGTGAACAGACAAACTCCAAGTGAGCATTCAGTAGTGTAGGGTTGTGACATGTTGATCACATTGTGTTATAGTCATGCATTAGGAAGCCTTCGGGGGGCCTACATTCACATTTGTGTAGATTCTAAAGTGGTGCGTGCATTGACCCTGCTCCAAAGGCGGAGGAAAAAAAGTTGCACGCAAATAAAGCTCCGAAATGAAAACAAAGTGGGACTATGCTATTCAACTAACATTTTAAAAAAGGGCATCAAAAGGAGGAAGGATTCAGTGGTAGTGGACTGTGAGCTTCATTTTTAAGTACATGAGAAGGCTTTGGTGTCTTGTTGAAGGCACTCCACAAACCCACTGCTCAGGAAAAGTGCTTTTGGCTACCGTAGGACGGGTGGTCCAAGGCCACATTTCTATTCTTCCTCAGATCCCCGTGTCCTCACTATGTACTACTTGAGCTCAATGGACCTCTGAAGTCCTACTCTCACCCGCCACATCGTAACACTATTGCCACTAAGAGTAGCTTAAAATACATTTTTAAAAGGTTTATAAAACAGACCGTACTGTTGTAAAAAAGAAAAATCTAATAAAAGTCACTTGAAAGGTAAGACTGTCTTTTCTCCCTCTCAAGCGCCAATGAACGGCCGGCCCCGTGTTCCAGTCATTGTTCTTTCCACATGACATACATCACAGTCAAGTCTCTGGAAATTACGTCGGTACCACGTTGAACCACCAGAGGGCACAAAAGCGCAGCAAAGCTGCAAAAGGCACGGAGGTAACGAGGAGGATTTCCTTCCATGCATGAGCTCATCTTGGTTGGGGGCGAGCGAGGCCTCTTCTGGCATTGGAGGCCATCCTCTGCTGGGCCAGGAAAGACATAGTATGGTTGGGCGAGCTCAGCCGTTCGCTCGCCACTCTCTGATGTAAAGCCATTCCCTGAAAGGAGGCCAGGATGCTCCATTATTCATTCATCCCCTCCCCGATATGAACAAACCTCTTACCATGTTGTACCAAGCGCTAATGATGAGTTTCTCCTCCTGGTCATGTCTGGATCGACTTTTCTCAAAGTCACGCTGCGCACAGGAACAGAAACACACGCGTGAGTGATATGTGGAAGAAATTATGCCTAAAATTCGGTACCTCCAGATGATGGATTTTTTTCTCTTTTTCCGTCAGCTGGTTCTTCAAGGCCTGAATGTCAGGAGTCACGGTCACAGGCTGTTGTTGCTTTGGATCCAGGGTCTCAATCACCTATCCGCATAAACACACACGATGAACACAAACAATGAAGCTTGTCAAGGTTCGAAAGATCCTCGACGTGAAACCTCAGGTCACCATTTTACATTGTTCCACGACTCCATCGGCAAACCAATGGAAAATTCTTTTGGACAAATGCCAAGTCTTGCAAGTCACTGCTCAGACAAACAATGGCGATCTGCAGAAAAGCAGACCACGACCGGGGACCTAAGAACAGAATTCTTAGCAATTTCATTTCTTCGAGGGGGTGGGGGAGGGGGGGCGCTGTTTGAGAAAGTATTTCCTGCCCAAATTTTGTCTGCAAACGATATCGTTGGTAAATCGAGGATCTGCTGCAAAAGTTCCACACCGTTCTAGCCTTGTCCATGTAGCGCTTGTATCGCTCCTCCATCTGTTTCATGTCCTCATCCTTCCTTTGCAGGATCTTCTGCAGTTCGTCGATCTTCCTTGCCACTAAGAGACACATAGGTAAAAATGGAAGGGGGTGGGTGAACATTTCCTGTGTCATTTCCACCTGAAAAGCAGTTCAACGAAGAGAAACTCAACTGTTGCTGTCCACCCTAGGCTCCAGGTCATCAATGACTTCTCTTTTCTTTTGCAGGTCTGTGTGAGCTTCGTGGAGCTTCTCCCTGGAATGAAATGCTGGATGAATCTTTTGTTGGTTTTTTTTTTAAGAATATAATGAACACTAATGGGAGGTCTTACAAATGCTCTTCCAGCTTCTTCTTCAGTAAGGAGGACTATATAAACAAAACAAGGAAAACACGTTAAAAGGTCCCAAACACTTTCTCAATCACGCACGCACAACATCAACACTCAAAATAAAAGCTGTTAAAGTCAAGCTGTCCAAGGGTTGAATCACAGGCCATTTGGATAGAGGGTGGTCCGTACTTACGATAGCCTGATTTTGGCACGGTTGTTCGGTGGGGCAGGCGGGTAGCGACAGGACAGGACAGGACAGACAGAAGGGCAGGCGTTAACGGTGAATCAGCAAACACGGCAAACGCGGCTTCCATTCCCACACGCAACACATGTCAGAGTAAAACAAAGACTGCAACTCTCACGAGCAACTGTTTTCGGTTTTTGTTTCGCCATGCTTATGAGGGGCACAATGAAGTCGCTTTGCATTTTCTGTGAAAACTTTGCCAATCCCTTGTAGACTTTTCTAACTTTGCGTAGGTCTCAGGCTCAGCCGCGGGGAAAAACTATTGCTCGCCTATAGCTTCAAAAACAATGTAGCAATTTAAAACGAATAAAAATATATACACAAATAAAAGGGTAAATAAGCAAACAAGTAAATAAATGGGTACCCAAACAAGCAAGCAAATAAATAAATGGGTAAATAAACAAAGAAGCTAATAAATGGGTAAATAAATACACCGGTAAACAAACAAATACATAAATGGATAACCAAACAAGCTAATAAATAAATGAATAATCAAACAAGCAAATAAATAAATTGATAAGCAAACAAGCAAATAAATAAACACATAAATGGGCAAATAAACAAACAAGCAAATAAATAAATACATGGATGGATGGGTAGATAGATAGATAGATAGATAGCTATCAAGCTAGCTAGCGAGATAGATAGTGATATGACTATGAGCATTCTAATTATGGGCCAGTATTCAAAAGTATTTTCCTATTATTTGCCTTAAGAATTGCAGATTATTGTAATTTATCGTGACATTCTACAGACTGAGATTCATCCACCGATTTATGGTGCCAAATGTGGCTCATAGAAATAGTAAGGGGGGGGGGGGGTTCTATGCATCCACGTGTTGATATATTGTCAGTGTGAGCGATTGGCAAGTGGCTGAATTTGGAGCGGGTGGGGGAAGGGCGTGCTCACATCCTCCGTCTTGCTGTCCTGTTCTTTAAGTGCTTTCTGGAGCTCGTCCACCTGCGAACGCAGTTCGGAGATCTGCTGGTGTTGCAGCCTGCGGGGAGAGAACACTGGTGAGCTTGGTAAAGAGAAGACACATCAAAGTTGAACCGGCGGGAGGAAGACAAGTCGAGTGAAGCGTCGATCTTTGCGCATCTGTGTGCTGCCGGGCCATGCGGCGCCGAGCTTTACTGAGCATGCCCAGTGCGCTCCGGCTCCAGCTCCAGCTCCTCTCCTCCTGTGAGCAAAGACGCTTCCCATACCCCGGGCCCGGTGCTGCCTGGCTACGCACGCTCAGTCCACCCACATGCCCACATGCCCGCAGGCATATAAACACATTCGTGCGCACGGACGAGAGGCAATCTGGCTTTCCGCCGTCTGTCCTCCAGTGCGGCCCACACAGCTCAGCCGAGCGCGCGGTCCAGAGGGCGACTTGACATTTCGGCAGATATCACTCCCACCATCCACCCAACACCCTTTTGAATGTCAAGGAACACACAATATGGCGGCGCGGAGCCGGGGGGGTGTCGATTTATTCGACGGTGGGCTGTCGACCGACCTGTTTTGGGTTTCCAGAGCATTCTTGCTGCGCCGAGCCCCCTCCAGCTCGGCGTCCACCTCCGCTACTTTCTGCCTGTAGCTTTCCTCCTGGACACACAGCATCTTGTTTTCACTCTGTAAGCGCACCACTGTCTCCCTGGAATCGAGACGAAGGCAACAAAGTGAGCAAGAGGCCGAAGCGGGTGCAGTCGACTCGTTTGTTGAAAGGCACCCGACAGCCTTTGCGCATCATCCTGCGTGATACATACTTGAGCTCGGTGGGCATGATTTCTGCCGCCAGGTTTCCAACCGTGGACCCGTTGTCGCACAAGCCCCCTGTGGAGAGATTATTCGGTTGCCGGTGAAAACCTGTTGGAAGGGATTTTGCGAGATTTTCGTTCAAACGACTGCCACCGCGCGGTTGTCCAAACACAAACACTGATGAGCTGGAGCGCCATTCCCTCATTTGTTTGGGCTTTGGTTTTTCTTGCGGGGGGCCGACAAAGTGCTGGACAGACCTCTGGTGATGTTTTTTTTCCCTTCCGTGAGGGGGCAGCATTTCCCTTTTTTCCATGTTAGCGCTTTGTTCCAGTTTCAGCTGTTGTTCAAGCGCTATAGAAAAGCAACATGTATTGGATTTGATTTACCTTTATTTGTCTCGCAGTGTGGAGAAATTCACATTTCACAGCAGCAAAGTTATGAAAGGAAGATGAAAGGAATGAAAGAAGTAGAAAACAAATACACAAGCTGCTGGAAAGGCAGCCACTCTTGCGGCGCCATCTTGAAGTCAAAAGAACAATAAATAAATAAATAAATATGACAACACAAATGTAAGTACTGTATTGTATTTTCGACAGCTACCCTCATTTCAAGCTCCTATAACTCCAGACCCATATACAGTAAAGTCTCGTTATATCGATATTCAAGGGAGTCCGAAAAAATATCGATATAACCGGGACTATCGATATATCCGACCCTGTTTGCATGTAATTTTCTCCGTGCGTGCATAGAAATAGTATCGATATAACCGGGACTATCGATATATCCGATATCGATATAACGAGACTTTACTGTAATTAACTCTTTTTTTCTGCTGAAAGAAGAGAGTCTAAGGTTTCTTCCGCTGCATTGAATGTTTTTGAATATAATATAATATAATATAATATAATATAATATAATATAATATAATATAATATATTTTGTGGGTCCTGGAATTTGAGTGAAAATGACAAAAACACTGGCACTGGAGTGGACACATTTTTGCACATGTCTAGCAGTGAATGAGTTAAAGGGGTTTTATTAGCTATCTATCTATCTATTAGTTATATAGCTAGTTGTCTAGCTGGCTATGTATTGGTTATATATTAGCTATTTATTTGCTATCTATTAGCGAACCGGCCGGCTAGCTATCTATTAGTTATATAGGCAGTTGTCTAGCTTGCTATCTATTAGCTAGCTAGCTTTCTATCTATTTACTTGCGGGTTGAGTGAACGCTAGCGCGTGTGGCTGCCGCTGCTCTCACACAGAAAAACTTCTCGACTGAAAAGTGACCTTGATAGTTTTGAAAGGCGCTTATAAATGAAATGTATTATCAGGGTTTGAAACTCATGACAAAAAGTTAGTGGACACCTGGGCAGACACCTGTGAAAAGTTGCCGGCCCAGCCATAAAGTTGCCCGCCCCATTTTTCACAACTTAAAACACACAAAGACGTCTGATCGCTAAAAAAAATATAAACATTGTTACGCAGCATAAAAGGTTTTTTTTTTTAATTCAGCAAGTACAAATTACAAATGCTCACTTGTCAAATTTTTGTAAATATCCCTTGCTAAAGATTTTGTTCCAGTTGTCGTTTGTCGGCATGGTGCACAATGCAACGTTTGCGTTGTGTGATCTGCTCAAAGCTACGTAGACTCCTCTTTCTCGGCGGCTTTCAAAAGTCTCAAGTACACTTTTCAGTCTGGGTGTAGTCAGAAGCAGGCTTCTGATTGGCTGCCGGTGCAATTTGCTTACTCGGCACCGGCAGCCAATCAGAAGCCTGCTTCTGACTACACCCAGACTGAAAAGTGTACTTGAGACTTTTGAAATCCGCTGAGAAAGAGGAGTCCGCGTGGCTCGCAGCGTTTTGTTTGTGGCGTTTGCGTTATTTAATAAAACAAACGCTTGATTTGAAAAAAAAAAAAACAAAAAAAAAAAACTTCTTTTTTCTTGAAGGAGTTGTCGCCCATCCAGGCCGAGACGTTTTGAAAGTTGCAAGCCTGACGTAAAAGTTGTACGCCCCGGGCCACCGGGCAGACGCTATTTCAAACACTGGTATTATTATTAGTTATTATTATTTCTTTAGTGAGCGTTAGTGGTGTTAGGCTTACCTGCATCACTGAGAAACTTCTGCTGCACCTGCGCACACCTCAGCTCGTCATTTGTCTCCCGAAGTGTGTCCCTCTGGGTCATCAGACGCTAAAGACAAGTGATGTTGGACAAACATGATTCCAATGAACTTTGTCGCATCCATTTTGGTTTTCACCGTGATTTGCTCGTCGTATTGAGAATTGATTGAAGTTCAATTCATTGGAATAGCGTTTGTGAAATGACTTTTCCATGCTAGCGACTGACTTCTTTCTCTTTCTGGAGCGCATCATATTTGTCGTGAAGGTTCTTGTACTCAAACTGCCACTTCTCAGCTTTCACGGCCTCTGCCTGGTGCTTGGCGTCAAGCTCGTGAGCCTGCGATTCAGAGGGCGCGGTGGCATGAGCGAGAGACTCGCAAAGGAAAACGCACAGCTCGCGTAGCACGCGCACGGGCCGTGCTGTATTTAGTAAGCCCCGCCTCCTACAGCGCTTGCCTGTTTCTTGTACGTGTCCATCTCTGCACGAAAAATGTTGGCCTTGCGGAGCTCCTCCTCCAACTCGCAGGTACGCTGCATGTAGACGGTGTTGCGCTCCTCCAGGAGGCGCACCTGCCTGCGCAGGTCACCCAGATCTTCCAGCTTCCTCTTGTACGTCTCCACCAAGGTTTCCAGCTGGTTCACTCGGTCAGAGGAGTGCCTGGGGACGAGCGAGAAGATGTGCTTCGCTGGGCATCAATGTCACTTTGAGTTATTGTGCTTCGTGTGGAAGCAATACGGATTTGTTTGTCAGCATTTTTGGCCACGACATTCAGTCATTGGCAGCATTTTCACAGCCCTGCTTCGTTCACCGGAAGGTCGGTGCTGTTGGATGATCTGCGGCTGGATGGATGCTTGAGGAGCCCGCGATGAGAAGAAATGAGCATCAGTGCAGAGCGCCGATGCTTGTGTGGAACTGTCGCGGCTTGGAATTGAAGCGGAGTTACGTGGGACAGGAGATGTGAGACAATTTCTTTTCATCAATGGATGCTACAGCTTTGTGCTTACTTTCAACATTTAGTTTGTAGCAGATGTGCACTTTTCACTATGACGTCCCTGTTCCTCTGGTGAAAAGGACGCCCTCCTAGAACTGCTGCATACAACATAGAGGGCGCTTTGATTAAATGTCTGTGTCTTGTGTCACATTATTTGCTATTTAGTATTTTGTTGTTGTTTTGACTGGTGACAAGACAGGAAGCAGAGCTGATGATGTTGAGGTTTTCTTTGGGAGTGACCAGGTTGGATAGGATCAGGAATGAGTACATTAGAGGGACAACTCATATTCGAGGCTATGGAGAGAAAGTCAGACTGAGATGGTTTGGACATGACCAGAGGAGAGAGAGTGACTATATCGGGAAAAGGATGTTGAGCCTTGAACTGCCAGGCAGGAGACCGAGAGGAAGACCTAAGAGGAGGTTTATGGATGTGGTCAAAGAGGACATGAAGGTAGCTGGTGTAAGAGACGAGGATGCACAAAACCGGGTTAGATGGAGGACACTGATTCACTGTGGTGACCCCTGAAAGGAAAAGCCGAAAGGAATAAAAGAAGAAGTTGTTGTTTTGACTTCATGGTGGCGCCACAAGAGTGGCTGCCTTTATAGCAGGTCCTGTACAGTGAGACCTCGGTTTACGAACCCTTGGCTTACGAATGTTGAATTTATAAACATTTTACCTTGGCACACAAACTAATTTTTGGGATACACACAGAGCTGCCACAATGAGTGATGTGTTGTTCGCGAACAAGCCCGTTCTAACAATAAAACGGCAGCCGACTGTTTTAGTCCTCTATTCCCCGCCCCCAGTCTTCAGTTAAAGCCACGTGATTGGTCAAGAACGCAACAGTGAGAGGGGGGGGGGGGGAGTGTAAAGAGAGGAGAGACAGGCAGACGACAGAGAGAGAGTGAAAAAATTGATATAAAAATGTGGACTCGTTTCAACTTAATAGTTCAAAAGCAGAGTGTAGACTGCAAGGTTAAAATATCCCATCAATCAGGCTCCACAAACAAACCGCACAAGCCATCTGTACACTTGATGCAAAAAGCTATCAACCCAGCTAAACAGAACAATTGATGAGGAACTAGGTAAAATTATCACAGAGAAAGCACCTACAAGGGATCATTCCTTCAGATGGTAAAAGAGGAAGGTTACGTTCCTCATCAAGTGTTTCATGCTGAGGAAACCGGCTACTCCATTCCATCAAGCCATCAATGACCATCACAGTTTTAAGTTTAGAAAATTAGAAAGTAGAAAATTATGTTTTATGGGGACCTGGGAACGGATTATTCTCATTTTAATTGTTTCCTATGGGAAATTCATTTTTGGGTTACATACTTTTGCCTTACACACTGTATGGGAACCAATTAAGTTTGTAAGCCAAGGTATCACTGTATTTTGTTTTTCAATTTCTTTCATCACTTTGCTGCTGTGCAATGTATAATTCTCCACTGCGAGACTAAAAGGCGAATCCAATCCAATCCAATGCACGCTCCTCACTTGGGCTTGATTTGGGAAACACTTTTGACGCAAAAGCAGCGTCAACGCATGAAACCTTTTCTATCAACACAGATGACAGAGTGAGGAGGTGAGCGGACGTCTGCGCGCGGGTGGCGTGGGAGTTGTTTCTGTGAGCGGAAGATGATAATGGAGCTCGGCGCAAGTCACGTGCGTTCCCGCGTTCCATTGTGTTTGGATGCGTCATTTCTGACGTCAAAAAGGGAGTCGTGGGTGAAAAAGTGTAGGAACTATCAAAAAATATTGGGGGGGATATTATATTCAACGGGAGGTTTGTTTAAAAACAAACATTCGTAGATTTGAATATGACGCCTTAAACGCCAGAGTCAAATAAAGGTGCGCTGTGTGCTCAAGGTAGCGGACTAATTGCATACGCAAAGTTGATTACGTAACGTGACTCGGGTGCACTTTTGCGTGCTCGGCTGTCGTCCTAACCCACTTTTCACCAGACAGAAATCACATGCGCAGAGGGTAAAATGAAACGACGAAAGCGGAATAAGCAGAAACGTAAGCGGTCTCACCGAAGAATATCCATCTCATCTTTGAGGGCTTGCGCTTCTTGAGCCAGGCCGGTCAAATCATCATTCCTTTGCTGCACGTTGGCCAGCTCGCGCTCCAGCATGTCCGCGCGGAATCGGGCGTCATCGCGACTGCTCTCCAGTCTGACGAGTGAAAATAGATTTTTTTTGGTCTCGTAGCACACTGGCACGTTCGACTCTGATGAAAGTCAAAGGTCTCACGAGAGCGAGTCGGGCGATTATGTGGCGCTCTTACCTGTAGTTCTCATCTTGGAGCTGCTCCATTTGACTTTGCAGCAGGAGCAGCTTCTTGCCGGTGATAGCGGTACCGGAGATGTCCAGCGAGTCACAGCGGCTTAGTTTCTCTTTCAAGGAACGGGTCTCCGTTTGGAGTGACAGCTTCTCCTCCAGAGCTACAGACAGCTGTGGAGAAAAATGGAGGAACAAAAAAAGAAAAGAAAACATGAGAGGAACACTGCGAGTAAAATGTGCCCATTCGGAAATCACCATCAAAATGGGATTGGGCGTTGTTAAGAATGAAAACAGAAGAAGAGAATTCTTGTCGAAACAACTGGAACGGTGCAAGCACATGATGGAGTCGGAGAAAATAAACTTGCCACTTTTAGCGCGTTCGCATGCTATATTCCGATTTGACATGCTTCCTCCTCAAGGCTCAGTCAGCTGCTCGCTATGAAATGTTCCCGGGCGGATGGAAACGTGTCAATGGCAAAGTTGTTCGCTTTAGCCTTCGGGTCAAGCAACGGATACAAATGTGCAAAAAGTGTGGATCGTTTTGAGGTTAGCCAAGAAAAAATAATGTGTTTGACTGAGTAAAAGTACGAGGTGGAGAGTATCTTCTCAAAATGCAGCCTTTTGGGGTTAGACGAGCGAGCGATGCCATATTCAAAAGACGGGTTGAGCGGCTACTTACCTGCCGGAATCCTCACAACCTATGTGGTATGTTAAGAACAGATTGCATGCTTTAGCACAAAACCACTGACAGCAAATACATTTCCAAACAAGCGACCAATCGCCCAAGCGTCGGCTATGCAGGTAGACAATTAATTAAAAAAGGGGAGGGGGCCCGCCAAATTCTAAAATGGATGTCCCGATTTAACTAGATTGCCAAAGTGTCAAAAATTCATTGAAATAAACCAAAATACATTCATTGGATCAAGACATTTCTAAATTGCTCATGAAAAACCATTATTTGAATAAAATGATTTTTTTTTTATATATCAATATGCAATATAATTCAATCGATATTCAAAGAAAAAAATGATATACCGGGACTATCGATATATCCGATATCGATATAATGAGACTTTATAATTCAAGTCAAAGAATGTATTCATACAGAAAATAAAACATTTTAAATTGTCACAAGCAAGCAATCCTGTGCTATTTTGATATTGCGCAATATTACAGAGAAGACAAAGAGAACAGCACAATATTTCTTACAAATGTATACTAAAACAAAGTTCTTTGCTTTGAAGCTTTCCAATGTTCTGCAACCGTTGTGACATCATTCCCATTCACCACTGAATTCAAATCATGGAATTGTCACTACCCTGCGCAGACTTTGATTGTTTCTTAAAAAAACAACAATACATTTTTACCTCAGCTTATGAATGCTTTGGTTTACGAACTTTTCAACTTAGAAATATTAAATATGAACAAGTTTTCGGCAAACAAACCAAACCACACGGAGCGCCAGAGTGGCCGGCGAACTAGTTTTTGGCGGAAGAACACAAAACCACACGGTCGAACAGCGCCACGGTGGCTGGCCGACTAGTTTCCACACCCCCTTTGTGTGCAGATGTGGTTTGTGATCGAGTGGAGTACTTTTGCTATTATGGGACCGAAAAATACCCCACCACAGGCTAATTTTAAGCCGAAGAGGACACAAAAGAAAATTACAGTTGAGGAGAAGGAGATCATCAAAAAAACATGAACGAGGTGTGCGTTTGTGTGACTTGGCTGTCGCAGTACTATTACGCTAAGTCGACCATTGCTACCATCCATTGACAACTACCATCACAAAGATAAATAAAATGACTTTATTATACATTTCTTTAATTACAATACCATAGCACATTTATTAGACATAAAACAGGGTATATTTTGTGTATTTTGAAGGCCGAAAATTATGTTTTATAAGGACCTGGGAACGGATTATTCTAATTTTTAATGACGTTTTATGGGAAATAAATGCCTTACACACACTTCCTGGGAACCAATGAATTTCGTAAGATGAGGTATCACTGCATGTTAGTTTGCTGGCTCTTTTTAATGTCTTTTAGAGTTTTAGTCATGTTCCAACGCTCCATATTGCAACCATCCGCCATGTTGGACGTCAATAATGCAATGCACCATGGGTAAATGAATATTGGATTGGCTCTTCCGGCTGATCACGAAAAAGCCCGAGAGATCCTCAACGACAACTTTTGAACGCACCGAAATAAATGCAAGGTGATGATGGCTTGATATTGGTAAGGCAAGATGGCAAAAGGTAAAACCTCTGAAGGAAACCGAATAGTTTTGAATTGCTGTTTAACGAATTTCGGTTCTTTAGGTATTGTAACAGAAGTATGTCATATGTGGCGCGGATCATGTAGCAATCTGCGCTAATTGTCATAGACTTGCGCTGGCGCAGTGGAGTTACAGAGTTGCGCCAGTGGCTGTCAAAATGCATAAATAGCACAGATGCATCCCTGTTTCTGTGTGTTGCAGCTCCATCCAAAACCAATGTGGCCATTTTCGCTTGATGTTATGCAATTGTGTGGGGTGGTTGTGGGGGGGGGACTCAAAACAAAATAAAAAAAAATCAAATAAAATGAAAAAAAGCCAAAGTTACATAAGATCCGATCAAAAGAAAACAAAGTCAGCCGCTCGAATCAATGAAGGCCAGAATACATCAACAAGTGCCGGTGTGTGCACACGCACCCCAAACACACACAGTGCTGCAGGCCAATTCTTGATGTTTGCCATTTTGTTTTTCTTTAAACAAGACACCATAAACCAACCTGATGTTCCAAGTCTCGACAGCGCTGACGAAGGTCCTCTTTTTCACCCGCCTCCTCACTCAGAAAGTAATACTTCCTGGACTGCAAGGTAGAGCCGAAAAGTAAAGACCTTCCATTTGGACGGACACTGACGGATTGTTTATAGACTGGAAATGTGGGGTGGGCAGAGGCTTGTTTCACCT